>NC_089219.1:70482385-70713580 GCF_963924675.1 Phocoena phocoena | reverse complement strand
GTAGAAAGTATTTAAAATATCCTATGTTCACATACTCCTCTTTTATCTCATGCTAACAGGGAATATTATCATTTTAAAGATGACAAACAAATGTTAAGCCAAGAGTATGGTTTTGTTATATGTATGTATTAATGCAAAACCCAGAATTAAGGCCTAAAGTTATGAATTGATTTTTTAAAAATGAGATTTTAAGAAAGATCTCATTATATTCTACTTAGAATGTCTAGAGATTTCAAGGAGCATCTTAGATTCCACAGCCTTTCCCCGATTTCAAAGTTTCAACAGTTTATAGTCTCCTGTATTCCTTTCCTCTCATGAGACAAAATGCTTTGGGAGAAATGACCTTCTAATGTGGTAAATTGAGATCTAACTACTAATTACCAATTGTTATTGCAATTCTTGACCTGATCTCTAGAGCTGAAATCAAATCCTGTCTCTGGAGTGTAACCAGATCTAATAGGCAGCTTCTGAGTTGACATAGCGAGAGTGTATTAGCAATTGATGACTTTTAAAGTGTTACTTTAATGTACAGCATTGAGTGTAATGTGTTTTGAAGCTCAAAACTAGGTGAATATACTTTTCTTTTCACTGATAGTAGTTGAGTACAGAATTTCTCTATTCCTTTATTTAGAGTGAAGAAGCATATTAGTGAAAAAAAAATAAGAAAGTCCCCTATTGGTACATTTTTAATAGCTTCAAGCTGTTAACTGTTACATTGTCTCTAGGTGTGGGGTTGGCACATGTTGGTTAACTGATTAGCACAGACCCTCTTTTGACATATAGACATTTTTCTGTTACTTGTATCTGCCATGAAAATGTATTTCCAAGCCAATTAAGCCTTAACTCCTGCTGGTTTGGAAGCCATGAACCTTCAAATTCCCATTCAGATTATTCAACACCTACCACTAGTGGAAAAAAAAAATACAACTTCATTAGTAAAAGCCACAAGAAATCTACTGTTAAGTTTTTAAAGTTTCTTTAAACATGGGAAAAATGCAAAAGTGTTCAGATTGTAAATTAGGCCACACAACTCCAAAATGACCTCACTTTCTTTTTTCATAACTCTAAGGATTTACTTTATGAGGTCTTAAGTTTAACAACATACTTCAAGACGAATGTGGATAGCAAAATAAATATATGAAAGGTTATATGTAGGGAGCAGGGAGAAAAACAGGGCAAAGGAAGTAGTTTGTAATGACAAAACTGTGTAGTTTCAACTTTTTTTCAAGGTTCTATAAAGAACTAGATATCTACTTGGCAATTCTAAAATTATAACAATTGTATACTGCACAAGTAGATATAGTATTTGCCAACCAGTTCCCTTTAAGTATATGGACAATTCTTTTTTCCTTTTCTCTTTTCTCATAAGTTTGTTAAACCCCATGGAGACATCTGTACATGAAATCTGCTTTCTTATCTCTAGAAAGAATAGAACAGGAGGGTAACGTGAGCTGGGAATGGATAGAAGTTCTCATAAGTAATAATTTTGCAAAGTATTGGGGAATATTATAGAGATATGTTTTATTCCAGAGAATTGTATTCTTGTTTTCAGTGCCTTATGAATCAACGTCTTCTAATATTCCATAAGCAGATTTACCTCTACAAAGTTAGTGTTGCATTTTGAAAACATATGTGATAATGTTGGATGAACTGAACTTCACAGCATGTCAGTGGGAACTGAAGCATGTAACTTTACCAAATAGTTGATAGTGAAATGCTCTGTTAGTGATTTCACTTATATTTTCTGTTCATATTATACTCCTTGAAAGTAATTTCTTATTTTCATTCCACATATTAAAAGGTTTCTATTTTTAAAAGGAAGTCAAATCATTATAAATGTAAAACCCTGCATAGGTAAATGTAAAACCCTGCATAGGTAGATGACCTACTCTGTTTTGCAGATTTTGTTTTTTGTTTTGTTTTGTTTTGTTTTTTTAATGCTTTAAAAGCTCTGCAGTACTGTGAAACATTCTCTCAATTAGGTTTGAACTTTGAGTTGTTAGTCTTTTATTTTCACAATAAAGACATGTTATCATGTCTTTAGCTCTTTACATGGAAGTTTTAGGTACACAACCAAATTATCTTGAGAACTTCCTGAAAAGATCTTTCAAGGGTAAGAAAGGAGAATGAGCCAAGTAGAAGACCTATAATTCCAATGTAAAAATACAACATTGGAATTATGTCTGGAGAAGAAATCTCTATTTTAAATGTACTTTCTCAATTGATTATCACAAATTATATTTATGATAACATCATGGAAATGATCCTTGCTAGTGAATTAATTATTCATTATCAGCATTGATCATAGCAGACTTAGAAAGTAGCCAAAATTGGTCATCTGTTGTCCCATTCTTGCTTTTATCCATGCCCTTTTAAATGTTTTGTAAAACTTTTTATTGAAACCTACCGAAAATTCTCTGTAGAACTTAAAAATAGCAAAAAAGTCAGGACTCCTCTTCAGGAACTTAGAGTCTTATCAGGGAGATAAAACAAGTTTACTAAATTTTAAATAATAGCCCATCAATGAGTAAAACATGTGCCAAACAGGTAGTAGAAATAGTAAAGACTTAAGAGAGACCTCATTTGTACATCAACTGTTGGAGTAAAGCTTCACAGAGAAAGTGGGATTTGAATTGGGTATTAGATGACGGTTTGAATTGCCCTGAGAATGACTAATTCTCAGTATGTGTGAGGAAGGCAACAAGGGGTAAATGAATTATTTGAGATTCATTGTTATTTTTGGATTGGCCAAAAAGTTATTTCCGTAATATTTACGGAAAACCCCGAACGAACTTTTTGACCAACCCAATAGTAATGAATCAGAAGTTCACTGAAGCCTGATTGTGGAGGCCACTGAGTATCAGTTTAAACTCTTTGATTATTTTCCTTATAAACAAAGAGGAATATTTAACTGAGTCTGAAGAGTGACCTGACAAATATTTTGCCTCACAAAATTAATCTTCCAGAGAAGTTTGAAGGGAAGGAGGAAAGTCTATGAAAGTATTCTAAGTATGAGGTAATAAGGCTCTGAATTAGGAGAATGGAAAAGAAGAGATATTGGAAGAGGCCTTATCTGAGAAGAGTCTGTAAGACTCCGTTATTGATTCTATACATGAATTAGAGAAACTAGCCAACATGAATCTGAGTTTGTTATTCTGAGAACAATAATAACCTTAGAGATATAAAGACATTTTTTTTTAACCTTCTAACAAATATTTATTAAGCATCTACTATGTTGTAAGGCCGTGGACAGACAAAAAGGTATAAAAACCAGGTGAGGGATCCTCCAGGCTCTCTTTTACTGACAGGCTAGAGCAGCTGTTTGCAAACTTAACTAGTTTTTGAAGCATAAGAATCTTTTCTGCAAAATCAGCCTTAGGTAGAGGCTCAGTCTGTCTGACGAAAGCTGAGCTGCTCTGGTGGAAGCCTCAGAGGTATTGCTATGACAACCCAGGGTCTAGATCCAAATGCAGCAATGGTTTTCAACCTTGGTTGACCATCAGAATCCTTTGTCCATCTTTTAGAAGTCTTGACACCCTGGTCACATCCCAAGTGAACATCTGGATCTCTAAGGGTTGTGTTTGAAGATCTGTATAATTCCAATCCAGCCAAGGTTGGGAGCCATTGATCTGGAAATACCTCTTTGGAACCTCAAGGTTCTGTGGAAAGTAATTTGGGAATCAGTAAAGACATTTTTTTTTATAATAGGGTGTTCCTTTTGAGGTGCTGGAAATGTACATTTTGATCTGAGTTGTGTTTGTATAGGTAAATGTCTAAGCAAAAATTCATCAAGCTACACCCTTAAGGTTTGTGTATTTTACCATATGTAAATAGTAAAAAATATACAGAGAAAATGGTTTATTAAAAAGTCAGAAAGTTAATTAATAAAAATAATCTTCTAAATTTTATATTTGAAGTATTTGTCTTCATTTTAATTTTACAATTTGTAATTTCTTTTCCCATTTGTAATAAATATTCACTTTAAATCTAAATCAAAGAAGATGTATCATAGGTATAAAATTCCAAAGGGAAGTGTCAAACCTCTGCTTGCATATATTCAGAGAAAATCTGTGAAAACCACTTCTATGACTCTTGGACATTTCAGCTTGACCAAGGATGTGAAAGGGAGAATACATAAAGGATAAAAATACTTTTGAAAGTTTTTATAGAGAGAGCATTTGTCATTCTGTAAATCTCTATTCCTCACTCCAAATTGGGAGGGAGGCAGGTACCTATTTTTATGCAAAATTAATTAGAAAATTGGCAAAAAAACAATAAACATTTCATTGAAGAGGATATACAACTGGCAAATAAGCACACAGAAAGTTGTTCAACATCATTAGTCATTAAGTAAATGCAAATTAAAACCGGAATAAGATTTTACTACATACTCTTAAGAAATAGGAAACAAAAGAAGGAAGCACCAAAGGGTACTAAGAAAGAGTAACTAGTAAAAAGTGACCTGTAGGGCTTCCCTGGTGGTGCAGTTGTTGAGAGTCCTCCTGCCGATGCAGGGAACACAGGTTCGTGCCTGGGTCTGGGAAGATCCTGCATGCTGCGGAGCTGCTGGGCCCGTGAGCCATGGCCGCTGAGCCTGCGCATCCAGAGCCTGTGCTCCACAACGGGAGAGGTCACACAGTGAGAGGCCAGTGTACGAAAAAAAAAAAAAAAAAAAGAGTGACCTGTAGCCATAGGAAGAAAGTACATTAATGACATCAACTGTATGGAATGCTGTCCACAGGTCATGGAAGATAAGAACTGAGAGTTAACCAGTAGATATGACTTGCTTCTGTATCACACTGCCCAGTTATGCCTCAACACATTACAGCACAGTGCAGCACTCCTAACTACATCGGTCATCAGAAAGAATCTCTATATTATGGAATTATTGAGAGGTAAAAATTGTGGTGTTCTAGTTTAATATTATGATTTATAACTAGAAATATGTGTTTGATCTTTGACCCCATTTCTGTCACAGGGCTTCTAAAATCTTTGGAATTGCCTAAGCGATGAGTGATAAAGTTGTCTTTGGTTATGTTAATAAGGTGACTATTATAATGACGGGAGCTGGTTGCTTGTGAGGGGAGCCAACCATGTGACTAGAGGGTTGGAACTATCAGTCCTACTCCTGACCTTCAGGGAGGGGAGAGGGGCTGGAGATTGAGTTCAGTCACCAATGGACAATGATTTAAACAATCATGCCTATGAAATGAGGCCTCCATAAAACTCCACAAGGATGGGGTTCCAGGAGTTTTCGGGTTGGTGAACACATGGAGGTTCAGGGAGAATGGTACACCCAGAGAGGGCATGGAATCTCAGTACACTTTCCCCATTCCTTGCTCAATATATCTCTTCCTTTGGCTGTTCCTGAATTACATACTTTTATAATTAACCGGTAATCTAGTAAGTAGAATGTTTTTATGAGTCTTGTGAACTGCCCTGGCAAATTAATCAAACCCAAGGAGGTCATGGGAATTTCTGATCTATAGCCAGTTGCTCAGAAGCACAGGTGACAACCTGGGCTTCTAACTGGTGTCTAGGGAGTCTTGTGGGACTAAGTCCTTAATCTGTAGACTCTGGTGCTGTCTCTGGGTAGGTAACATCAGAATTAAATTGAACTATAGGACACCCAGTTGGTATCCAAGAATTATGTGGTGATGTAGGAAAACCTACCCCACACACACATGGGAAACAGGCCCCAGAACTTTTATCCAGTATCCCAGGAGGTGCAACCTAACAACTGACTCTCTGGGGAAAAAAGTCCTAATATGTAACATTCACTGATTCCTTGGTGAATACCATCATCATGATCTATTTCAAGCTACCAAGATAATGTCATTAAATATAGAGTTGGGAAGAGATGGGCCTTGGCTCTAGCACACCAACCCCAGGACACAATGTAGAAATATGTGAAAACTCAGTCCTTGAGTATGCTATTAAAAACAACCAAACTCATAAAAGTGCTAACAAAAGATCAAAATGAAAAAAAAAATTAATTACATGGGACTGAGTGAACTGATGAGGATGATTATATTTTTTGTGACTTTCTGTTTGAATAAAAAACAAAACAAAAAAAACAAATCCAAACTATTATGTATAAAATAAGCTACAAGGATATATTGTAGAACACAGGGAATATAACCGATATTTTATAATAACTATCAGTGGAGTATAACCTTTAAAAATTGTGAATCACTATATTGCACACCTGTAACTTATATACTATTGTACATCAACTATACTTCAATTAAAAAAAAAAAGACAGCACATTAGTTTAGCAAAAGTTCAAGATATTGCTTTCCATTGTCTTCTCAAAGAGTAGGTGTGTGTCAAACCTATTGAAAAATATTTTCATTTCATAATGAGAGGAACATTACCAATATTCATATGCTGGATGTGATAGCAAAAGATGCTCCATTCCTTAATAATTATATGTGATTTTATACATATATACGTGTGTGTATATGTGTATATGAATATGTATAACAGATATACATATATATGTATATATATATATTAATTCAAAACTGCTATTTTCATATGTATACCTGCAGGAAGTAATAGTTTTCTGTTGGTAAGGTTTATTTCTATGCAGTTTTATTGTCTGTCTTTTAGAAAGCAAAATTCTACCATTATTACTATAGCAATAAAAACAGGTGAGTAAAAATAGATACCCTTTTATTTTAAGAAAGTCATCATGAATTTGCACTTAGAATCTCAGTAAAAAGTAATCTGTAAGGAAAATTTCACAACCTCTTTCTATAGGTCATGTCTCTTTTGGAAAGTCATTACAATAGTACCAACTGTCACATGGAAATAGGTTTGAAAAATTGAACATAACAATATAACAACAAAAAATATTGCACAACTGGTTTTGTATACTTTGTTCAGTTTCTATACATTGCTTGGAAGTCCCTTATAGTCTCAATCATTCCTGACCCTCTTTGGAAAATCAAAAGCTAAAAATTGGGTACGAAGTGAAGGAAGTGTGACCTAGGTATTCTCAACTCAGCTCTCTTAAAACTATCTTAGGTTACAATTTGTGGAAACAAGTAATCATATAGTTTCTTTTTTTTTTTTAATTATTTATTTATTTATTTAATTTATTTATTTATGGATGGCTGTGTTGAGTCTTCGTTTCTGTGTGACGGCTTTCTCTAGTTGCAGCGAGCGGGGGCCACTCTTCATCGCGGTGCGTGGGCCTCTCACTGTCGCGGCCTCTCTTGTTGTGGAGCACAGGCTCCAGACGCGCAGGCTCAGTAGTTGTGGCTCACAGGTCCAGTTGCTCCGTGGCATGTGGGATCTTCCCAGACCAGGGCTCGAACCTGTGTCCCCTGCATTGGCAGGCAGAGTCTCAAACACTGTGCCACCAGGGAAGCCCCATATAGTTTCTTGATTGGCTTTAATTATGAAAAACCAGTGTGACTGGTAAAGCAGTAATTTAACTTGAACTTTAAAAATTCAAGCCCCAAATATATATCTTTTCAAAGTTTTGCTATAACCTAGGGAAGCAGAATAATTTACCATGTACTAAGAGGAAAAGAAAAAAATTAAAAACTCTCTCTAAGACTGTATGAGATAAAAGGAATATATGCTTATCACTCATGGTTTTGGAAGGAGATAGAAAAAAGAAGAAGGGGATGATGATGACAATGACATGACAAATTTTTCCAATATTCATTCCTACAATGTTTCCATTTTAACGTTTCATCAGCAAGAGTCACTTTTGGTACTCAGAATTTGGAAAGTAAAATATTTTGTCATAAAATTGATTATTTCTTTCTCCTTACATTTATGTGTGGTGCTGAGAAGTTTCTGAACTTCCTGGCAATCCTATTAAGCATTTTAGATATTCTAGTAAAATTCGGAAATGCTAAAATTTCTGATAATAAAGCAAGTTTGAGTTAAATAGGAACCAGCTGAAACTATTTCAAAATTTTCTTTTGGTCCATAATGCTTTGTTTTCAAGCGCCATGCACACACTGCTTTTTTTTTTTTCTATGAATATTTTAATTTCCTTTCTTTTCTAGAATGAGCTGTACAATGGAATTTACCTTATAGGCTTTGGTGAGAAATAGCTAATGAAGTAAGACAATACAGTGCTATGCAACTGCTTAATAGTAATATTTTTCTTATTAAGACATCTATATTGAATTCTCTTTAATGTTCAGGGATCCTTGCCTCCTGTCCAACTACTCCACACTCTTCTCATTACTTTCTAGAGCAACCCAGTGAGATTTTAAAGTGGTGGCTGTTACTATTTTATTTCAGTAATGGGAGAAACTGAGGCAAAATGAGTATAAATGTATCACACAGCATGTCAGTTGCAGGCCATGGAACAAAGCCAACGTTTTTAATTTTCCTGCCAAAAGCATACCTTAGGAAACTGAAGAAATTACTTTGTGTCAAGAAAAAAAATCTGTTTTTTTTTTTTTTTTTTAAATCATATGGTCAGTTTGTATAGTATCACAATTGCCTAGTGTTAAGAGGCCTGACTAGTGTTTCTGAAAAATGTCTATAAAGTTTATTTATTGCTAATAATAATACATTTATTATTTACCAATTGTGTAGAGAAATTCTAATGCTTTGATGTAGAGTACTACAAAAAAACAGATGATGAGGAAAAGCATATATAGATTGAGCACAGTATCTTGAATTACTTAATCATTACATCTCAACCTATAAATTATCACTTTGTAAAAGAGTAGCATTATTTTTCCCCACCTCTCTCAGACACACACACACTCACACCCAATCCCTTTGCTCAAAAGCACTTTAAAATTTTAATTATTACTTAATTCTTATAGATAATCAGAAAGACATTGTCACCAATTGATCAACAGATAGCAGTAGATAAACCTAACATAGTTTCTATTTAAGTGCAAAATATGTCTGAAATGTACAGTTTAGGTTTAATGCTATATGTGACAGTCTTTCTGCAGATTAATCTTAAGGAGATGTTAACAAAGCATTGTGGACTATTCATTGAATAGAAGTTGCCTTGTCATGCTGGCCATTAACAACATATGTCTGATAAAAGAGTTCACTTAAAATCTTTTTTTAGAAAGTTAAATTCATCTGTATTTTTCATATTTTCCAGGGCTGAAGGCCCAAAAGCCCCATAATTGGTAAATGTATAGACTTCAGAAATTTATTGTGGAAACTCTCCAACAATAAACATATGAAATCCTTTCCAATTTGATTCTACTTTATTTATGCAAAACATTATTGTTTCTCTAAAACCTCCTGGTTTCATTTCCTCCTTCTTGAAAACCAGTTATGCTTCATTTAATCAGTATTATTGAAACATTGTTACTCTATTACTTATTTTGTTATGGAACTCTGTTTCTGGTATTTCAAATAATTGTGTTTCTTATAAGCTTAGCATTTCAAATTTTATCAAATATTTTATTATCTATTAACTTGGTAACATGATAGGATACATTATTGTAGTAGAAATTTTAGTATTATTTATACAAACGTGGGTTGCATTTCCTTAGTTTTTAATGCTACCGTCAGATACTAATTCTTGTTGAAATTTCACATTCACTTTGAATTATTTTTGTTTACTTGTTTAAAAATTAGAACTCATTTCACTTATTTGCACATCTTTATTTCACTGACTTTTTTTCACGCCATGGTAATTTTTCTTTTTCTTTTGGTTAAAAAGCACACACACACACACACACACATACACACACACACACACACACACATAATATGAGATCTACCCTGTTAACACATTTTAAACCTACAATACAGTATTGTCAACAATCAGCACAATATTGTACAATAGCTCTCTAGAATAGTGGTCGCCAACCTTTTTGACACCAGGGACCAGTTTCTTGGAAGACAATTTTTCCACGGACGGAGGGGTTGGGGGGATGGTCCAGGAGGTAATGCGAGTGATGGGGAGCTATGTGGAGTGGCAGAGGAAGCTTTACTCCCTCACCAGCTGCTCACCTCCTGCTGTGCGACCTGGTTCCTAACAGGCCGAGGACTCTTACTGGTCCGCATCCTGGCAGTTGGGGATCCCTGCTCTAGAACACTCTCATCTTGCATGTCTGAAATAGCAACTCCTCATTTCCTCTTCTCCCCTAATGGTTGCCATCTTGTCTCCTCTATTTCTGTTTCTTTTATTGTCATTTTCTTAGCCTCCCCATGGCCTTTTTATCCTTCAGTCTTCCAATATTTGTACACCACTCCTTATTTGTTTGACATAGTTAAGAAGGCAGTGTAATCATGTAATACACTATCTGTAAATATTAATGCATAACTGTTCAGAGTATCCTCAGGTACTGGCATCCCCTCTTACACTCCAATTCCCTAATCCCTATTACTGTCACCATCATTCTAAGAAGTCCTGTTTCTCTTGGATAATTTTATGAAGATGAAACTCAATGAGTGAGAACAGGAATCAGAAGAGCTGAAAATCTGTGAGTTGGCACTGAAAAGAGCAGTTGAGAACCATAAATTTAGAAACAGCAGGAAAATGGCTCAGGAGCATCAAGAGCCACTGCAGATTTGACAAAAGGTGGAACTTTAAAGATTTTTAGAAAGATTTTTGAAATGGAAGTTGAAAATATTTTGCAATGTAAAACGAATCAACTCCTCTGAAATTTTTCAAGGGAGGAAAATCAAGATTAAAATTGCTTCTATTTCATTTTGGTTGATAAAATATTGTTTTTTGAATCTGAATAGTTATGTATATTTTGGGGGACAATTGTCTGGGATTTTACACATAAGGTAATTTACTATGCATCCAACATGTATACATGAACCAGAAACATTTTCACAATGATCACCAAACTGTTATTAAACAAAGAGTGCAAGTTGATAAAAAACAAACAAACAAAATGACCATAAAGTTTGTTGCAATATGACAGCATTGTCAGAGGAAATTTCAGAAACTTCTCTGAATTATCCTTTTGGAGGACAAAGAGTTAATCAGGAATGAATGGTACAAAAAGATAACTAAACATAAAAACCTTACTAAATTAAGGAAATGTAATACAATCCCTTACTGATTTGTAAAATGGGCTTTAATTGTAACCCATCTTCAGTGGACTCTTGTTTTCATAAAAGGTAGACTCCTCATCGATGTAAATAGATCAAAGTTAAGTGCTTCTGCCCCACATCCCTTCCTAGAAAGCTGATACCTTGAGTACCGAGGTGCTGTTGTAGGATTACTAACTAACTTCAACCCGAAGTTTATGCTGTCAGAAGATTAAGAAGGAAAGAAGTGAGGGGAAGAAAAAATAATCAAAAGTCAGTACCTGGGCCCTGAACATTTATACATGTTTCACCTCTCTCTCATAAACACACACACACACACACACACATTTGGCAGAATTCATTCAATTGTCCAGTTATTGAATCTGTACAACTAAACTCTTACATCTTTCCCTTCTGTTCTTAAATTACCTTTATTGATACATGTGATAAGCCTTGTAAATCACTTACCCTTTATCTATTAACAGCTTCTTCCTTGCTAACAAGATTCCACTACTGTTGTACTGTTGTATACATTATGCTCATGTCTAGGTAAAATGGACTGCACCAAAGCTGACAATCATGTTTCCAATTCCTCAACTTCCCTGGCTATTTGATCACGTATCTCTAAAAGGGGGTAAGAGCATATTTTTCTAGGAAGCTCTTTGCTAATAAAATGGATGGTTGCTGTTGGCATTGCCCATCTCTATGTATTCCTGTATTAAATGCAAATATGATGATGTGATGCCTGGGACTGTAGCACTTATCTTGCAACCACAAGGTGACAAACATGGGGAAAGCCAATGAGTTAATGATGGTCAAGTGGATTGATAAAAAGAACCTGGTTCCCTTATCGTAAACCCATTACATATGTAGCCTCCATCTAGGCCACCATATGGTCTCTGTGGACAAGGGTCATGAGAAATGAATATGAAAATAAAGTTCATGCTCATTGCCTTATCAAGATTAATAAATCCTTTCTTTGTGAGCTAGAGTCTTGTATTTTCTGCCAGCATCCAGAAAACTGTGGCAGACTAACTCATGAAAGTAGGGTAAAATAGTAGATGCTTCAGAGTTCTTGGCAATAGTACTATGCTTTAAAGTTTTCTTTCGTTGCTATGTGTACATTTAATCCATTATTTCTGTTGTTGCATACTAGTTCATGTAATATTGTATGAACAAATTTGTTTATGCTCCTTTGTGGATTTGTGAGAAAGTAATTGTTTGTGTGGGGAGTGTTATAAACCCAAGAGCAGGACAACTATAAGTGTCCTGTATATACTTAATTTGTGTCCTAGGACCAGATTGCTCTCCAGAAGGATTGCATCAGTGTGTACACCCACCAGCAACTTATGTACATGTCACCTTCAGCATTAGGCATTATTTGGTTTTCTATATTTTGTCAATGTAACAATCATAAAGTTATACATCATTTTAGCTCTAATTTGTATTTCTCTTATTACTAATGATTTTGAGCATCTTTTTTTTTCTTCTTAGCTTTTGAGATTGCCTCTATAAATTGCCTGGACATATTCCTTGTTTTTTTTTTGTTTTTTGCAAACCCTAAATAACCACACTTTCATACTCTGCTAGAAACTACACTAAAGTTTATACTTCCCTGAATATGGCCTCACATTTAATAATTCTGTAGAATATACTTGACCCATTTCACCCTTTGTACCCGTTACCTTTTGCAATGTAAGTGTCACCCTTAACCTAGGCAAATTAGTAGTATTATTGTTTTGGTACTGCAGTATCTCATTAGGTTGTACAAATCTACGTTTGGGTGTGATTATTAGCTCCTAATAACAGGAACTGTTCCTTATTCATAGAAAAAAAGAGCTGCAAAGGCTTTAAGGTGATAAGGAGGGATATTCTGCAACAACTTCTTAGATTGAATCGCAGCTTTCCTTTTGGTTAGGAGATACCTGTAGTAGCAGCCATTACTTCTTGAAAGAAGAACTTGAAAACCAGATAGAAATATGATTCCTTTAAGCCATTCCCTTTTACTTACATATGGAATACCCTTGCCATAGCAGAGACTCTGATCTTTTTTCTTTTTTTTTAAACATCTTTATTGGAGTATAATTGCTTTACAATGGTGTGTTAGTTTCTGCTTTATAACAAAGTGGATCAGCTATACATATACAGATATCCCCATATCTCTTCCCTCTTGCATCTCCCTTCCACCCTCCCTATCCTACCCTTCTAGGTGGTCACAAAGCACTGAGCTGATCACCCTGTGTTCTGTGACTGCTGCCCACTAGCTATCTATTTTACATTTGGTAGTGTATATAAGTCCACGTCACTCTCTCACTTCGTCCCAGCTTACTCTTCTCCCTCCCCGTGTCCTCAAGTCCATTCTCTGCATCTGCATCTTTATTCCTGTCCTGCCCCTAGGTTTTTTAGAACAACTTTTTTTTCTTTTTTTTTTTTTTAGATTCCATATATATGTGTTAGCATACAGTATTTGTTTTTCTCTTTCTGACTTACTTCACTCTGTATAACAGACTCTAGGTCCATCCACCTCACTACAAATAACTCAATTTTGTTTCTTTTTATGGCTGAGTAATATTCCATTGTATATATGTGCCACATCTTCTTTATCCATTCATCTGTTGATAGACACTTAGGTTGCTTCCATGTCCTGGCTATTGTAAATAGGGCTGCAATGAACATTATGATACATGACTCTTCTTGAATTATTGTTTTCTCAGGGTATATGCCCAGTAGTGGGATTTCTGGGTCATATGGTAGTTCTATTTTTAGTTTTTTAAGGAACCTCCATACTGTTCTCCATAGTGGCTGTATCAATTTACATTCCTGCCAACAGTGCGAGAGGGTTCCCTTTTCTCCACACTTTCTCCAGCATTTATTGTTTCTAGATTTTTTGATGATGGCCATTCTGACTGGTGTGAGATGATATCTCATTGTAGTTTGATTTGCATTTCTCTAATGATTAATGATGTTGAGCATCCTTTCATGCGTTTGTTGGCAATCTGTATAACTTTTTTGAAGAAATATCTATTTAGGTCTTCTGCCCATTTTTGGATTGGGTTGTTTGTTTTTTTGATATTGAGCTGCATGAGCTGCTTGTAGATTTTGGAGATTAATCCTTTGTCAGTTGCTTCATTTGCAAATATTTTCACCCATTCTGAGGGTTGTCTTTTGGTCTTCTTTATGGTTTCGTTTGCTGTGCAAAAGCTTTTATGTTTCATTAGGTCCCATTTGTTTATTTTTGTTTTTATTTCTATTTCTCTAGGGGGTAGGTCAAAAAGAATCTTGCTGTGATTTATGTCATAGAGTGTTCTGCCTATGTTTTCCTCTATGAGTTTTATAGTGTCTGGCCTTACATTTAGGTCTTTAATCCATTTTGAGTTTATTTTTGCATATGGTGTTAGGAACTATTCTAATTTCATTCTTTTACATGTAGCTGTCCAGGTTTCCCAGCACCACTTATTGAAGAGGCTGTCTTTTCTCCATTGTATATTCTTGCCTCCTTTATCAAAAATAAGGTGACCATATGTGTATGGGTTTACCTCTGGGCTTCTATCCTGTTCCATTGATCTATATTTCTCTTTTTGTGCCAGTACCATACTGTCTTGATTAATGCAGCTTTGTAGTATAGAGACTCTGGTCTTTTAATAGGAAAAAATTAACAATGAGCAATGAGGACTTTCCTAGTATTATTTGTTGGAGCTACTTCGAGAACTTCTCAGTCAAGGATATGCCTCCTTCACCTTTGTTCATTCTGTTGCCACATTGTTTGGCATTGGAATGAATTGTTAAACAAATAAAATGATATGTTATTCTCAAGATTTTTACTTCTTAGTTACAACCTTGTAGCAATTCTCTCAAAAGCAATGAGGTCTGAAGGGTAGATTGTACTGTGAACATACTTCTGTGGAGTTGCTTTTTTGTTTATAGAAGTTACTGGAATATTAAAGGTAAGCAAGGTTAAATACCAGAGCCTAGTGTTGATTTCTCTAAATCAGGATGTTTTGAAGGGAGCTGAGTCCCTCTTCTACTCTTTTCTTTGAATCAAACTTGCACATTTATGCATTGAAAGCCATGTTTCCCTTTATCTATCGGTGTGCATAGTAGTGCATAGTATCTATCGGTGTGCATAGTAGTTGAATTAAAAGATGTGAGATGAAGAAAAAAAGAAGGAGAATTGCAGTTGAAGCACATAGAGAAGACAGTGTGCAGAGAAGCTGGGTATTCTGGTTGGGAATGTTGAGAAGACTAGAGAGAATAAGGTAGGTGAAATGATTTATATATTTTTCCCAGGGTTCAGGGTATATGTATAAGAGTGGTAGAAGATACATTTAGACTATGACTTTAGGGCAGTATTATGGACAACTAAAAATAATGTAGGACCTGGAGAATAAGTGCAAGATTTTGATCAGGAGAGCGATTTAACAAGAATTATATTTGAGAATCTCTCTTTGGCAAATTTATGTAGAGTAAATCAGGAAGCAAGGAGACCTTTTGGCAGATAGTGGTAGTTGTCCAGCTGGGAGGGCTGAAGTAGTGATGGAACTGAGAATGGAAATAAAGGCATGACAGATGCTTTGGAATTTGGAAATACTCAGATAAAAGCAAAAAGAGAAAGAGAGGAATTTATGATGACTTCTAGGTTTTAAGTCTGGGTTGCTGAGAATATGGTGGCTCTATAAAAATAGAATCATACAGAACTATTTTTATAAGTAAACGTTTAAGTCCTATTTAGTATCAACAATATTTATTCAGATAAAATATCAATATAGATGCTTATCTGGCTTTTAAAGACAAGGATAATGAGTAAATAGAATGGTTCAGCTTGGTTTACATATTAGATAAACATTTGCTTACAATTGATAATCTGTGAGAAAGGGTAAGTTTGTTGAGGAAAATGATAGAGAAAAAGAAAAACTCTTTGGGATATGGCCTTATTTAACGAGGAAAATGTCTCTTTACCCCATCTTTTGATAGAGGCATAATCTTATAAAGCCCTATGTGACTGAACACTAATGAAAAGTTGTATTTACCACTGACAAATATTTTACTGGTCAAATTCAGTGAGATTTCATTGGAGGATACTTTAATCATAGAAACTAAATAGTGAGACTTCTTTAGAGTAAGAGATATTACACATCATTTTTTTGCATGAGAAAAATCAAATTATCGGCTTAGATTTGAAACAAATTTGAACAATCAAAAAACTGGAATAATCAAAACTGTAAATTGATCTCTCCCTTTATTTTTGGAAACTTGGTAAACTTACATGAGGTAGTAGTTGTGTGTGTAGTAGGGAGTGGTTTACTTAGCACTTATAGAAGAATATGTTATTCAGCAGTCTGATGTCTTTTTATCTAGGGCTAGTCATCTGAAATGCAGTTTCACAAAGAATAAGGCCATTTGGCACTCAGAGTGACTATTCCAAGACCAATTGCAGAAACTGATTTTACTAATTTAATCAACACATGCATTCTAATTAAACAGTATATCCCAATTACCTTTAGAGACAAAAGGCAGTAATTTGCAGAATTTTGTTCTTAGAAATACCACCTGCCTAAATTGTTGAAATTTCAGATTTACAGTATAAATATTATTCTTTGATCCAGAAATTTTTAGTGGTAAGTCAGAGTGGTACCCATAATTCTACACTTTTAGTGTGCATCCCTGGGTGATTCTGATACAGGTTTTATATAGAAAACACTGACTTAAGAGCATGAAGACAAATAAGGCTCAGTCCCTGTCTCTAGTACCTAATGTAGAGAGCAAACTATAAACATTATAAATGTGATTCTTTAGAAAGAGGTACATAGAAGTATGTGAATGGTATGAGTAGAAATATACACATTCTATAGCAGTAAAAGTAAAAAGAGAACATTACCAATTATATTCAGTGTAATGACAGAAGTGACTCATACGTTTATCTTTTATGTGTATATCTACCATGATGACCAAAGTGAAAGGTGTTCTAAACAAAGTGAGCAGCATCTGTTAATCTTTTTTAACAGATTAAAAACCGATTGCATGTCTTTAATCTGAGTTGTGGTAAAAGATGAGAGGCGTCCTTTTTAGAAGTTTGGATTCATGCCATATGCATGGGAAGTAATTGAAGGATTGGAGGCAAAGTAGTGGTATTATCAGAGCTGTGTTTCAGAAAGTTCACTGGCATCAGAGTGGAGGAAGAAAGTTAAGTGACTTGCGTAAGCACTGAGGTAATCTAGACAAGAAGCCATTGTAGTTTGAAAATACTCGAATGCTACTGTTCAGTCTTTGCTAAGAATCAACGTAAGGTCATTAGAACCTCTATGTCTACTAAATGATAAGATAACAGATAATTTGCCTTAAGAATTTTGATTAGAGAAATGCTTTTCAAACTTATTTAAAGATTTGTCTTCAATTCAACATAGTTTTGGAAGCCCTAGCCACGGCAATCAGAGAAGAAAAAGAAAGAAAAGGAATACAAATTGGAAAAGAAGTACAACTGTCACTGTTTGCAGATGACATGATACTATACATAGAGAATCCTAAAAATGCCACCAGAAAACTACTAGAGCTAATCAGTGAATTTGGTAAAGTTGCAGGATACAAAATTAATGCACAGAAATCTCTTGCATTCTTATACACTAACAATGAAAGATCAGAAAGAGAAATTAAGGAAACAATCCCATTCACCACTGTAACAGAAAGAATAAAATGCCTAGGAATAAACCTACCTAAGGAGGTAAAAGATCTGTATTCAGAAAACTATAAGACACTGATGAAAGAAATCAAAGATGACACAAACAGATGGAGAGATATATACCATTCTCTTGGATTGGAAGAATCAATATTGTGAAAATGATTATACTACCCAAAACAATATACAGATTCAATGCAATCCCTATCAGATTACCAGTGGCATTTTTTCCAGAACTAGAATAAAAAAAAATCTTAAAATTTGTATGGAGACACAAAAGACCCCGAATAACAAAAGTCTTAAGGGAAAAAAACAGAGCTGGAGGAATCAGACTCCATGACTTCAGACTATGCTGCAGTAGTCAAGACAATATGGTACTGGCACAAAAACAGAAATATAGATCAATGGAACAGGATAGAAAACCCAGAGAAAAATCCATGCACCTATGGTCAACTAATCTATGACAAAAGAGGCAAGGATATACAATGGAGAAAAGACAGTCTCTTCAATAAGTGGTGCTGGGAAAACTGGACAGCTACATGTAAAAGAATGAAATTAGAACACTCCCTCACACCATATACAAAAATAAACTCGGGGGGGACCTTGAAGATGGCGGAAGAGTAAGACGCGGAGATCGCCTTCCTCCCCACGGATACACCAGAAATACATCCACACGTGGAACAACTCCTACAGAACTCCTACTGAAGGCTGGCAGAAGACCTCAGACCTCCCAAAAGGCAAGAAACTCCCCACGTAACTGGGTAGGGCAAAAGAAAAAACAGAGACAAAAGAATAAGGACGGCACCTGCACCAGTGGGAGGGAGCTGTGAAGGAGGAAAAGTTTCCACACACTAGGAAGCCCCTCCGCGGGCGGAGACTGCGGGAGGCAGAGGGGGGAGTTTCGGGACCGCGGAGTAGTGCACAGTGACGGGTGCGGAGGGCAAAGCGGGGAGATTCCTGCACAGACGATCGGTGCCGACCGGCACTCACCAACCCGAGAGGCTTGTCTGCTCACCCGCCGGGGCGGGCGGGGCTGCGAGCTGAGGCTCGGGTTTTGGTTTTGGACGGAGCTCAGGGAGAGGACTGGGGTTGGCGGCTTGAACATAGCCTGAAGGGGTTAGTGCACCACGACTAGCCGGGAGGGAGTTCGGGGAAAAGCCTGCACCGGCCGAAGAGGCAAGAGACTTTTTCTTCCCTCTTTGTTTCCTGGTGCGCGAGGAGAGGGGTTTAAGAGTGCTGCTTAAAGGAACTGCAGAGACGGGCGCGAGCCGCGGCTAAAAGCGCGAACCCCAGAGACGGGCGCGAGCCGCGGCTGAGGGCGCGAGCCCCCGAGACGGGCGCGAGCCGCGGCTGAAAGCGCAAACCCCAGAGACGGGCGCGAGCCGCGGCTAAAACCGCGGACCCAAGAGCCGGGCGGGAGACGCTAAGGCTGCTGCTGCCGCCACCAAGGGGCCTGTGTGCGAGCACAGGTCACTCTCCACACCCCTCTTCCGCGGAGCCTGTGCAGCCCGCCACTGCCAGGTTCCCGGGATCCAGGGACAACTTCCCCGGGACAGCGCACGGCGCGCCTCAGGCTGGTGCAACGTCACGCCAGCCTCTGCCGCAACGTCACGCTGCCTCTGCCGCCGCAGGCCGGCCCCGCACGCAGTGCCCCTCCTTCCCCCATCCCCCAACCCCCGGCCTGAGTGAGCCGGAGGCCCCGAATCAGCGGCTCCTTTAACCCCGTCCTGTCTGAGCGAAAAAACAGACGCCCTCCAGCGACCTACACGCAGAGGCAGAGCCAAATCCAAAGCTGAGCTCCTGTGAGCTGTGAGAACAAAGAAGAGAAAGGGAAATCTCTCCCAGCAGCCACAGAAGCAGCGGATTAAAGCTCCACAATCAACTTGATATACCCTGCATCTGTGGAATACCTGAATAGACAAGGAATGATCCCAAATTGAAGAGGTGGAATTTAGGAGCGAGATCTATGATTTTTTTTTCCCTTTTCCTCTTTTTGTGAATGTGTACGTGTATGCTTCTGTGTGAGATCTTGTCTGTATACTCTTGCTTCCACCATTTGTCCTAGGGCTCTATCCGTCCATGACTTTTTTTTAAAAATTCTTTTTCTTAATAATTAAGTTTAATTGTAATAACTTTATTATACTTTACCTTCGTTCTTTCTTTCTTTCCTTCCTTCCTTCCCTCCTTTAGACAACGAATCACCCCAAATTGAGGAGGTGGTCTCAGGGAGCAGGATTTATGATTTTTCCCCCTTTACCTCTTTTTGTGAAGGTGTATGTGTATGCTTCTGTGTAAGATTTTCTCTGTATAGCTTTGCTTCCAACATTTGTCCTAAGGTTCTATCCGTCCCTTTTTTTTTTTTCTAAATATTTTTTAATTCAATAACTATATTATACTTTATTTTATTTTTACCGTATCATCTTTCTTTCTGTCTTTTTTCCTTCTTTCCCTCCTTCCTTCCTTCCTCCCTCCCTCCCTCCCTCCCTCCTTTCTTTCCTTCTTTGCTTCTTTCTTCCTTCCTTCCTTTCCTCCTTTCCTTCTTTCTTTACTCATACTTCTACTAATTCTCCCTACTTTTTCTCCCTTTTATTCTGAGCTGTGTGGATGAAAGGCTCTTGGTGCTCCAGCCAGGAGTCAGGGCTCTGCCTCTGAGGTAGGAGAGCCAACTTCAGGACACTGGTCAACAAGAGACCTCCCAGCTCCACATAATATTAAACGGTGGAAATATCCCAGAGACCTCCATCTTAACACCAGCACCCAGCTTCACTCAACGACCAGCAAGCCACAGTGCTGGACAACCTATGCCAAACAACTAGCAAAACAGGAACACAACCCCACCCATTAGCAGAGAGGCTGCCTAAAATCATAATAAGGCCACAGACACCCCAAAACACACCACCAGACGTGAACCTGGCCACTAGAGAGACAAGATCCAGCCTCATCCAGCACAACACAGGCACTACTCCCCTCCACCAGGAAGCCTACACAACCCACTGAAACAACCTTAGCCACTGGAGACAGACATCAAAAACAACGGGAACTACGAAAGTGCAGCCTGCAAAAAGGAGACCCCAAACACAGTAAGATAAGCAAAATGAGAAGACAGAAAAACACACAGCAGATGAAGGAGCAAGATAAAAACCCACCAGACCTAACAAATGAAGAGGAAATAGGCAATCTACCTGAAAAAGAATTCAGAATAATGATAGTAAGGATGATCCGAAATCTTGGAAGTAGAATGGACAAAATGCAAGAAACAGTTAACAAGGACCTACAAGAACTAAAGATGAAACAAGCAACGATGAACAATGCAATAAATGAAATTAAAACCACTCTAGATAGGATCAATAGCAGAATAACTGAGGCAGAAGAACGGATAAGTGACCTGGAAGATAAAGTAGTGGAAATAACTACTGCAGAGCAGAATAAAGAAAAAAGAATGAAAAGAACTGAGGACAGTCTCAGAGACCTCTGGGACAACATGAAACGCACCAACATTCGAATTATAGGGGTTCCAGAAGAAGAAGAAAGAAAGAAAGGGACTGAGAAAATATTTGAAGAGATTATAGTTGAAAACTTCCCTAATATGGGAAAGGAAATAGTTAATCAAGTCCAGGAAGCACAGAGGGTCCCATACAGGATAAATACAAGGAGAAACACGCCAAGACACATATTAATCAAACTGTCAAAAATTAAATACAAAGAAAGCATATTAAAAGCAGCAAGGGAAAAACAACAAATAACACACAAGGGAATCCCCATAAGGTTAACAGCTGATCTCTCAGCAGAAACCCTACAAGCCAGAAAGGAGTGGCAGGACATACTGAAAGTGATGAAGGAGAATAGCCTGCAACCAAGACTACTCTACCCAGCAAGGATCTCATTCACATTTGATGGAGAAATTAAAACCTTTACAGACAAGCAAAAGCTGAGAGAGTTCAGCACCACCAAACCAGCTTTACAACAAATGCTAAAGGAACTTCTCTAGACACGAAACACAAGAGAAGGAAATGACCTATAGTAGCGAACCCAAAACAATATATAAAATGGAAATAGGAACATACATATCGATAATTACCTTAAATGTAAATGGACTAAATGCTCCCACCAAAAGACACAGATTGGCTGAATGGATACAAAAACAAGACCCTTATATATGCTGTCTACAAGAGACCCACTTCAGAACTAGAGACACATACAGACTGAAAGTAAGGGGATGGAAAAAGATATTCCATGCAAATGGAAACCAAAAGAAAGCTGGAGTAGCAATTCTCATATCAGACAAAATAGACTTTAAAATAAGGACTATTAAAAGGGACAAAGAAGGACACTACATAATGATCAAGGGATCGATCCAAGAAGAAGATATAACAATTGTAAATATTTATGCACCCAACATAGGAGCACCTCAATACATAAGGCAAATACTAACAACCATAAAAGGGGAGATCAACAGTAACACATTCATAGTAGGGGACTTTAACACCCCACTTTCACCCATGGACAGATCATCCAAAATGAAAATAAATAAGGAAACACAAGCTTTAAATGATACATTAAACAAGATGGACTTAATTGATATTTATAGGACACTCCATCCAAAAACAACAGAATACACATTTTTCTCAAGTGCTCATGGAAGATTCTCCAGGATAGATCATATCTTGGGTCACAAATCAAGCCTTGGTAAATTTAAGAAAACTGAAATTGTATCAAGTATCTTTTCCGACCACAACGCCATGAGACTAGATATCAATTACAGGAAAAGATCTGTAAAAAATACAAACACATGGAGGCTAAACAATACAATACTTAATAATGAAGTGATCACTGAAGAAATCAAAGAGGAAATAAAAAAATACCTAGAAACAAATGACAATGGAGACACAACGACCCAAAACCTGTGGGATGCAGCAAAAGCAGTTCTAAGGGGGAAGTTTATAGCAATACAAGCCCACCTTAAGAAGCAGGAAACATCTCGAATAAACAACCTAACCTTGCACCTCAAGCAATTAGAGAAAGAAGGACAAAAAGAACCCCAAAGCTAGCAGAAGGAAAGAAATCATAAAAATCAGATCAGAAATAAATGAAAAAGAAATGAAGGAAACAATAGCAAAGATCAATAAAACTAAAAGCTGGTTCTTTGAGAAGATAAACAAAGTAGATAAACCACTAGCCAGACTCATCAAGAAAAAAAGGGAGAAGACTCAAATCAATAGAATTAGAAATGAAAAAGGAGAAGTAACAACTGACACTGCAGAAATAAAAAAAATCATGAGAGATTACTACAAGCAACTCTATGCCAATAAAATGGACAATCTGGAAGAAATGGACAAATTCTTAGAAATGCACAACCTGCCAAGACTGAATCAGGAAGAAATAGAAAATATGAACAGACCAATCACAAGCACTGAAATTGAAACTGTGATTAAAAATCTTCCAACAAACAAAAGCCCAGGACCAGATGGCTTCACAGGTGAATTCTATCAAACGTTTAGAGAAGAGCTAACACCTATCCTTCTCAAACTCTTCCAAAATATAGCAGAGGAAGGAACACTCCCAAATTCCTTCTACGAAGCCACCATCACCTTGATACCAAAACCAGACAAGGATGTCACAAAGAAAGAAAACTACAGGCCAATATCACTGATGAACATAGATGCAAAAATCCTCAACAAAATACTAGCAAACAGAATCCAAAAGCACATTAAAAGGATCATACACCATGATCAAGTGGGGTTTATTCCAGGAATGCAAGGATTCTTCAATATACGCAAATCTATCAATGTGATAAACCATATTAACAAATTGAAGGAGAAAAACCATATATTCATCTCAATAGATGCAGAGAAAGCTTTCGACAAAATTCAACACCCATTTATGATAAAAACCCTCCAGAAAGTAGGCATAGAGGGAACTTTCCTAAACATAATAAAAGCCATATATGACAAGCCCACAGCAAACATCATCCTCAATGGTGAAAAACTGAAAGCATTTCCACTAAGATCAGGAACAAGACAAGGTTGCCCACTCTCACCACTCTTATTCAACATAGTTTTGGAAGTTTTAGCCACAGCAATCAGAGAAGAAAAGGAAATAAAAGGAATCCAAATCGGAAAAGAAGAAGTAAAGCTGTCACTGTTTGCAGATGACATGATACTATACATAGAGAATCCTAAAGATGCTACCAGAAAACTACTAGAGCTAATCAATGAATTTGGTAAAGTAGCAGGATACAAAATTAATGCACAGAAATCTCTGGCATTCCTATATACTAATGATGAAAAATCTGAAAGTGAAATCAAGAAAACACTCCCATTTACCATTGCAACAAAAAGAATAAAATATCTAGGAATAAACCTACCTAAGGATACGAAAGACCTGTATGCAGAAAATTATAAGACACTGATGAAAGAAATTAAAGATGATACAAATAGATGGAGAGATATACCATGTTCTTGGATGGGAAGAATCAACATTGTGAAAATGACTCTACTACCCAAAGCAATCTACAGATTCAATGCAATCCCTAT
Source organism: Phocoena phocoena (assembly GCF_963924675.1). Taxonomy (NCBI): domain Eukaryota; kingdom Metazoa; phylum Chordata; class Mammalia; order Artiodactyla; family Phocoenidae; genus Phocoena; species Phocoena phocoena. The sequence continues at coordinate 70,689,382 of NC_089219.1, read as the reverse complement.
CAAACTACCACTGGCATTTTTCACAGAACTAGAACAAAAAATTTCACAATTTGTATGGAAACACAAAAGACCCCGAATAGCCAAAGCAATCTTGAGAACGAAAAAAGGAGCTGGAGGAATAAGGCTCCCTGACTTCAGACTATATTACAAAGCAACAGTAATCAAGACAGTATGGTACTGGCACAAAAACAGAAAGATAGACCAGTGGAACAGGATAGAAAACCCAGAGATAAACCCACGCACATATGGACACCTTATCTTTGATAAAGGAGGCAGGAATGTACAGTGGAGAAAGGACAGCCTCTTCAATAAATGGTGCTGGGAAAACTGGACAGGTACATGTAAAAGTATGAGATTAGATCACTCCCTAACACCATACACAAAAATAAGCTCAAAATGGATTAAAGACCTAAATGTAAGGCCAGAAACTATCAAACTCTTAGAAGAAAACATAGGAAGAACACTCTATGACATAAATCACAGCAAGATCCTTTCTGACCCACCTCCTAGAGTAATGGAAATAAAAACAAAAATAAACAAATGGGACCTAATGAAACTTCAAAGCTTTTGCACAGCAAAAGAAACCATAACCAAGACCAAAAGACAGCCCTCAGAATGGGAGAAAACATTTGCAAATGAAGCAACTGACAAAGGATTAATCTCCAAAATTTACAAGCAGCTCATGCAGCTCAATAACAAAAAAACAAACAACCCCATCCAAAAATGGGCAGAAGACCTAAATAGACATTTCTCCAAAGAAGATATACAGAATGCCAACAAACACATGAAAGAATGCTCAACATCATTAATCATTAGAGAAATGCAAATCAAAACTACAATGAGATATCATCTCACACCAGTCAGAATGGCCATCATCAAAAAATCTAGAAACAATAAATGCTGGAGAGGGTGTGGAGAAAAGGGGACACTCTTGCACTGCTGGTGGGAATGTGAATTGGTTCAGCCACTGTGGAGAACAGTATGGAGGTTCCTTAAAAAACTACAAATAGAATTACCATATGACCCAGCAATCCCACTACTTGGCATATACCCTGAGGAAACCAAAATTCAAAAAGAGTCATGTACCAAAATGTTCATTGCAGCTCTATTTACAATAGCCAGGACATGGAAACAACCTAAGCGCCCATCATCGGATGAATGGATAAAGAAGATGTGGCACATATACACAATGGAATATTACTCAGCCTTAAAAAGAAATGAAATTGAGCTATTTGTAATGAGATGGATAGACCTAGAGTCTGTCATACAGAGTGAAGTAAGTCAGAAAGAAAAAGACAAATACCGTATGCTAACACATATATATGGAATTTAAGGGAAAAAAATGTCATGAAGAACCTAGGGGTAAGATAGGAATAAAGACGCAGACCTACTGGAGAACGGACTTGAGGATATGGGGAGGGGGAAGGGTGAGTTTTGACAGGGCGAGAGAGAGTCATGGACATATACACACTAACAAACGTAGTAAGGTAGATAGCTGGGGGGAAGCAGCCGCAAGGCACAGGGATATTAGCTCGGTGCTTTGTGACAGCCTGGAAGTGTGGGATGGGGAGAGTGGGAGGGAGGGAGACACAAGAGGGAAGACATATGGGAACATATGTATATGTATAGCTGATTCACTTTGTTATAAAGCAGAAACTAACACACCATTGTAAAGCAATTATACCCCAATAAAGATGTTTAAAAAAAAAAAAAGTGGAGAGAAAAAAAATAAATAAATAATATCAATTTTCCATTATAAAAAAATAAAAATAAAAAAATAAACTCAAAATGGATTAGAGGTCTAAATGTAAGACCAGACACTATAAAATCCTTAGAGGAAAACATAGGAAGAACACTCTTTGACATAAATCAAAGCAAGATCTTTTTTAATCACCTCCTAGAGTAATGGAAATAAAAACAAAAATAAAGAAATGGGACCTAATGAAACTTAAAAGCTTTTTCACAGCAAAGGAAATTACAAACAAGATGAAAAGACAACCCTTTTCGGAATGGGAGGAAATATTTGCAAGTGAATCAACAGACAAAGGATTAATATCCAAAATATATAAACAGCTCATGCAGCTCAATATTAAAAAAAACAAGCAACCAAATTAAAAAAATGGGCAGAAGACCTAAATAGACATTTCTCCAAAGACATACAGATGGCTGAGAAGCACATGAAGAGTTGCTCAACATCCCTAATTATCAGAGAAATGGAAATCAAAACTACAATGAGGTACCACCTCACACCAGTTAGAATGGGCATCAACAGAAAATCTACAAACAACAAATGCTGGAGAGGGTGTGGAGATAAGGGAACCCTCTTGCACTGTTGATGGGAATTTAAATTGATACAGCCACTATGGAGAACAGTATGGAGGTTCCTTAAAAAACTAAAAATAGAAAACTACCATGTGAGCCAGCAATCTCACTATTGGGCATACACCCTGAGAAAACCATAATTCAAAAAGAGACATACACCACAATGTTCATTGCAGCACTATCTACAATAGCCAGGTATTGGAAGCAACCTAAATGCCCATTGACAGACAAATGGATAAAGAAGATGTGGGACATATATACACTGGAATATTACTCAGCCATAAAAATGAACGAAATTGGTATATTTTTAGAGATGTGGATGGATCTAGAGACTGTCATACATAGTGAAGTAAGTCAGAAAGAGAAAAACAAATATCGTATATTAACGCATATATGTGGAACTTAGAAAAGTGGTACAGATGAACCAGTTTGCAAGGCAGAAATAGAGACACAGATGTAGAGAACAAACTTATGGACACAAAGGGGGGAAAGAGGCGGGGGTGGAACGGGTAAGGTGTTGGGATGAATTGGGAGATTGGGATTAATGTGTATATTCTAATATGTATAAAATAGGTAGCTAATAAGAACATGCTGTATAAAAAATAAATAAGATAAAATTAAAAGAAAAAAAAAAAGGTTTGTTTTCAAGCAACAACTTTTTCCAATAAAACCTTACCCAGAACCATAAAAGTTAAAACAGAGAACAATGGAGCTGTTCTACCTCTAGCGGGTGTGATAGGAGGGAAAGACTCCTTCCCTTTGGACTTTTCTTCTCTTCACTCACCTCCTGACATGGCTTTTTTTGGAAAGTTTGTGAAATCTTAGTGTTGTGAATTAGCTTGAAAATAACTAGATGAGAGTATTCTGTAGGCATGGTAATGTTTTATTATTTAGATTATAAATTAAGATGACCACAGCAGCATCATTTTAAGAATGAAATCTTAAAGCTGTGTATAAGGAAAACCTGTTCTTACAGATTTCATATATATGGGCTATATGTACTCCATATAAGTTTTAAGGTTGATAAAAAAGTCAAAAGTAGAGTATTGTTAACAGTTTTCATGGAATTAAACATTACAATTTTTAAACCAACTCATTTTTACATTTAAAAATGGACTGAATTGTGAATATTCTGTGTATTTCCATGTCTTTATTGTATTTAATAAATATGGATTCCACTAGCTCCAGTATCAGAAACAAATCACTACTATTCTCTTTTAAGCTTTAAGCCTCAGTTTTTTTTGTCTTTCTGTGTAGCACTTTACAATAATAGCCTAATCATTCTCAACTCCTTTGGTATTTATTGCAAAGACATTAATTCTGATGGGCTCATTTAGTATTAATGTGGATGTCATAAATACTTCAGTAGGAATAGGATTTCTACTGGAATTCAGCATTAATTAGGCAGGTCATTACTTCAAAGTGTTACTCTTTCCTTTTACAACAGTTGCACTTCAGCATACTCCTTCCTGCAAAGTACATCAAGACCCTTTCTGTTAGAAGGGGCACTTCCAAGTGCTTGAATCTATTGAGACAAAGTTGTAGAAGTGAACAGGATACAATAGACAAGGTGTGGTAATTACTAAACAACAGATTAATAGAAAGCTGATGTTTTAATTGAGCTTCTATGAGCCCTACAATAGCTTCAATTGAATAAAGGACTTGATTGCACTTTACATTTCTCTGGAGCATAAAGAAACCATAGCACTAAATAAAAGGTTCAAATAAGTCCTTCAGTTTTTCACGGGAAAATAAAATAGGCATCTAAAACCATAGCAGTTGTATTAATCAACTGGTGTATTAATCAGGCACTATCTTGGATTAGAAATACTTGTATATTCATAACTGAAGGTATTTTTTTAATGCTAAAAATATGCTTTTGAAGTTTTGGTACTTGTCTGAAGAAATATAAATTTCTTAACCTTACTGTGATTTTATGGCATTATTCTAACATGCTTTTCAGTATCTTAGAATAGTTTTTATGTACATCCAAGGTGCCATGGTCAACGTATTATTCACTAAAATAACCAGGAATTTAAGTGTCTTAACCCTATTACTAGGCTTTCTAACACATTAAATACATTTATGAAAAGGATTGACTTGATAATATAGAAAAGTATTTGATACTTTTATAAGTGGGAGGGAAAATTCACTTTTTCTTCCAGTGACCTCTCAGTAACTAATTCTGTAAGCATTATGGCATTGTAGCAAGTGACATTTTTAAAATTCTGGGGCTTCCCTGGTGGCACAGTGGTTGAGAGTCTGCCTGCCGATGCAGGGGACATGGGTTTGTGCCCCAGTCCGGGAAGATCCCACATGCCGCCGAGCAGCTAGGCCCGTGAGCCATGGCTGCTGAACCTGCGCATCTGGAGCCTGCGCTCCGCAACGGGAGACGCCACAACAGTGAGAGGCCTGCCTACCGCAAAAAAAAAAAAAAAAAAAAAAAAAAAAAAAAATTCTGAATTTTATTAAAAGCAAGGGTCACTTTTTTACTCTTCTCTAAGAATGTCATTTCAATTTCTAACTTAACTATAAGGATTACAGCTTTAGTTTAAAAATAATTACAAATATTCACTTCATAAAATCATTTGCTTTAGACCCACTTTTCAAGTTTTCTATGACCTATCATTGTCCAACATTAAAGAAACTCATCAATTCTAACAAGTGTTAATTATTCCTCTTTTGCTACAAAAATATCAAACAAATTTCTAAATGAACTGAAGTAAGGCTAGATAATAAAAAGAAGCAGGGTTAAATAGTAAAATATGAAGTGAAAACATATATTTCCAATATCAGAAGAGAAAATGAGAATATCACTACAGATTTTACAGACATTAAAATAAAATGAGTGAATGGATCTAGAGATTGTCAAACAGCGTGAAATAAGTCAAAAAGAGAAAAACAAATATCGTATATTAACGCATATATGTGGAACCTAGAAAAATGGCATAGATACTGGTTTGCAGGGCAGAAATAGAGACACAGATGTAGAGAACAAATGTATGGGCACGAAGGGGGGAAAGTGGCTGGGTGGTGGTGGCGTTGGGATGAATTGGGAGATTGGGATTGGCATATATACACTAATATGTATAAAATGGATAACTAATAAGAACCTGCTGTATACAAAATAAATAAAATAAAATTCAAAAATATAAAATAAAAAAATAAAATTATATTATGAACAGTTTTAGAAATTTAGGTATTTATATGAACAGATTCACAATAATGAATTTGATAATTTGTATAAAGTGGATAAATTCTTTGAAAATACATCTTACTAAAAGCTAAAATAATAAGAACACATTGAAATAGTTTATTAAAAATTGTGTATCTATTATTAGACACCAACAACAATTCCAGGAACAGCTGTCTTCCCTAATAAAAGCCTTCAAAAAGTTAAGGGTTAAATAACCAGCTTGACACGTATGTTTCTGTATAACAGGAAAAGAGTGAAAACTTTTCAGCTTATATTATGAGACAAATACCAGGCTAACATAAAAACATTATAAGAATAGAAAATTATAGAACAATATCTCATGTAAAATTCTACACAAAACATTAGCAAATTGAATCCAGTAATGGAGAAAAATAAAAATATATAAAACCAAGTGGAGGGGCTTCCCTGGTGGCGCAGTGGTTGAGAGTCCGCCTGCCGATTCAGGGGACGTGGGTTCATGCCCCGGTCTGGGAAGATCCCACATGCCGTGGAGTGGCTGGGCTCGTGAGCCATGGCCATTGAGCCTGCGCATCCGGAGCCTGTGCTCCACAAGGGGAGAGGCCACAACAGTGAGAGGCCCACATACCAAAAAAAAAAAAAAAAAAAAAAAGTGGAGTTTCATCCAAGCATATACAAATGATTTAACATTCAAATGCACTTAATATTAATATACCACGTTAATGAAATAAAAGAAAAAAACATTTAATCACCTTGATAAACATAGATAAAGTATTTGATAAAATGTAGAACCCATTTATGAAAATATCTCTTAGCAAACTAGGGACAGAATGAAACTTGTTAACCTGGTGATCAATATCAGCATATACTTATAGCCCAAAACTTTCTGAATAATTATTTCTTCTTAATCTGGATATCTGCTATCACCACTCCTACTCAACCTTATACTCACAATCCTAACTAGTGCAATTAGGCAAGAAAAGGAATAAATGTTTTTAATGGGAAAAAAATATTGTTCAGAGATGGCTTGATTATGTGTGTAAAAAATATCAAAATAGAGAAAGTCTACTGGATTTATTAAGTAACTATTAAGAACACTGACCAATATTAAAATAGCATATTTATACAACTGCAATAAATAGAAAATTAAATGTTAAAACGATATCACTTACAGTAGAATTAAAATCCTTCAACTACCAAGAAATGAATCTAACAAAATATGTGCAAAGCTTCTACACTGAAAATTGAAAATTATTTAAAAAAACTAAATAACAAAATGCATGAAGAAATACACAATACACATGAATTGAAAGACTCAATACAGTAAAGATGAAAAGTAAAATTTATCTATCAAATTAATGGTATGATAGATCATATTAACCTATCGATTCAGTGCAGTCCCAGAGGATGGAGTTACAAGTCACGAGGATTTTTCCCCAGATGTTGAAACCTAACACCCAGTTGGATTTCAGAATTGCTATGAACCAATTAATGTTTTCTTTTTTTCACTTTCTCTTTTAAATAAAAAAGCCTATAACTATAAACCTATGCCTATCTCGGCATTGTGTTTTGGAAATGAGATTGTTTCTTGGTTCGTAGGTTCATAGATGGAGAAAAATTTTGCCCCAGTGTCTTTCCTCAGAGATTCACAAATACCTTATCTACATGATGACGTTTGGGACTTTTGAGCTAATGAGATTTAAGTGAGATTTGGGGTTACGAGTTAATGCTGTAATACATTAAGATATTGAGTATATTGAAGTGGGGTTAATTTATTTTTCATCTGGGACATGATGAAATCTTTGTGGGCCAGAAGGTAGACAATGGTATGCAGAATAATGTCCCTCACCAAAGCAGTCTACATTCTAAGTCCCGAAACTTTGAATACATTATCCCACATGGCAAAAGAGACTGCTGATATGATTAAATTAAGGAAGTTAAGATGGGAAAATTATGTCTAGGTAGACCCAATGTAGTTACAAATGTTCTTAGAGAAACAGGAGTGTCAGAGTGAGACCTGGAAAAAAAGAAGGAAACAGATTCTTCCCAAGAGCTTTTGGAAGGAACTCAGCCCTGCTGACACATTGATTTTTGTCCGCTAAGACCTATTACAGATTTTTGATTTCCAGAATTCTAAGTTAATCAATATTTTATTTTATTTTTTATTGTGGTAAAAAACACATAAGATTTTCTCTCAACAAATTTTTAACTATATAGTATTGTAATGATAAGCACAATGTTGTATAACAGATGTCTATGACTTCATTGTGCTTCATAATTGAAACTTTATGACCATTGAAGAGAAACATCCCATTTCCTCTTTCCCCAGCTTCTAAAATCTACCTTTGTACTTTCTGCTTCTATGAGCTTGACTAATTTAGATACCTCATGTGAGTGGAATCGTGTAGTGTTTGTCCTAATGTGACTGGCTTATTTCATTCAGCATAATGTGCTCAGTGTTCATCCATGTTGTTGCATATGACAGTATTTCTTTTCTTAAGGTAAAGAGTATTCCATCATGTGTGTATACCACATTTTCTTCATCTATTCATCTGCTGATGTAAACATTTGGGTTGCTTCCACACTCTGGCTGTTATGAATAGTGTTACAATGAACATGGAGTACAAACACCCTTTCAAGATTCCAATTTTGTTTTGGATAAATACTCAGAAGTGTAATTCCTGGAATGACTGTATGTTAGTCCTATTTTTAAATTTTTTAATGAAATTCCATACTGTTTTCCATAGCAGCTGCACCATTTTACATTTCCACCAACAGTATACAAGATTTCTAATTTGTCAACATTCTTGCAGACACTTGTTATTTTCTGCTTTGTTTTTATTTTTTAAATAATGGCATAATAACAGGTATGAAGTACTATGTCATTGTGGTTTTGATTGGCATTTTCCTGGTGATTAGTGATATTGGGCATCTTTTCATAAACCTGTTGGCCATTTATATATCTTCAGAAAAATGTTTATTTAGGTATTTTGCCTATTTTTAATTGGATTATTATTATATTGTTATTGAGTTGTATGAGTTTTATATATATTTTGGATATTAAGCACTTATCAGATACTTGCGGTGCAAAATTTTCTCCCATTCAATAATTTACCTTTTAATTTTGTTGATATTTCTTTTGCTCTGCAGAGGCATTTAAATTTGATGCAGTTCTATATATTTATTTTTTGTTGCTTTTGCTTTTGGCATCAAACCCCCAAGGTCATCATCAAGACCAATGTCAAGGAGCGCACCCCCTACATTTCCTTCTATGAGTCTTACAATGTCAGGTCTTATGTTCAAGACTTCAATCCATTTAGAGCTGATTTTTGTGTATGATGTAAGATAGTCACCTTGTTTCATTCTTTTGTATATGGCTATCCATTTTTCCAGCACAATTTATTGAAGAGACTGTCCTTTCCTCATTGTATATACTTGGCTCTTTAATCAAAAAATAATTACTCATATACGCATAGGCTTATTTCTGGTCTCTCTATTCTGTTCTATTAATCTAGGTGTCTGTTTTTAAGGCAATATCATACTATTTTGATGATTATAGCTTTGTAATGTAGTTTGACATCAGGAAATGTGATGCCTCCAACTTTGTTCTTCTTTCTCAAGATTGTTTTGGTTATTTGGACGTTGTGGTTTCATACAAATTTTGGGGGAGTTTATTCTCTTTCTGTGAAAAATGACATTGGCATTTTGATAGGAATTTCATTGAATCTGTAGACCACTTTGGATAATATGGATATTTTTACAACATTAATTCTTCCAGTCCATGAGTATAGAATATCTTTCCACTTATTTGTTTCTTCAATTTCTTTCATCAGTGTTTTGCAGTTTTCAGTGTAGACATCTTTCTCCTCTGTGGTTAAATTTATTCCTAGATATCATTTTTTTTCTTTATGATGCTATTATAAATGGGATTGTTTCCTTCGTTTCTCTATCTGGTAGTTTGGTATTAATATATAGAAACACAACTGATTTTTGTATATTGATTTTGTATCCTGCAACTTTTCTGAATTTGTTTATTAATCTAAGAGGTGTTTGGTGGAGTCTTTAGGGTTTTCTGTGTATACTAGTATGTTATCTGAAAATAGAGACAATTTTGTTTCTTCCTTTTCAGTTTGGATGTGTTTTCTTTATTTTTCTTGCCTACTTGCTCTGGCTATGACTTCCAACTTCTATGTTGAATAACAGTAGCAGGAGTGGACAACCTTGTCTTGTTACTGATCTTAAAGGAAAGTTTCAGCTTTTCACTGTTGACTCTGATGTCAGCTGTGGGCTTGTCATATATGGCCTTTATTTTGTTGGGGCATATTCTTTATATACCTAGTTTGCTAAGAATTTTCATTATGAAATGATGTTGAATTTTGTCAGATGTTTTTTCTTCATTTATTTAGCTAATCATATGATTTTTATTCTTCATTTTGTTAATTTGGTGAATCACATTGATTAAGTTGCAGATGTTGAAACATCCTTGCCTCACTGGAATAATTCCCACTGCATCATCTTGTATGATCTTTACAATGTACAGTAGAATTTGGTCTGCTAATATTTTGTTGAGGATTTCTGCGTCTATTTTCATTAGGGATATTGGCCTATAATATTCTTTCCTGGTAGTGTCCTTGTCTACTTTTTGTTTAAGCATAATTCTGGTTTTACAAAATGAGTTAGAAGTGTCCTCTTCAATTTTTTGGAAGATTTTGACAAGGATTGATAGTAATTCTTCTTTAAATATTTGGTAAAATTTACCAGTAAATTCCATCTGGTTCTAGACTTTTGTTTGTTGGTATGTTTTTGGTTACTGATACAATCTCCTAATTAGGAATTGGTCTGTTTTGATTTTTAATTTACTCATGATTCAGTCTTGGTTAAAAATACACAGTTTCTATGAATTTATTTTTTCTAGGTTGTCCAATTTATTGGCATATAATTGTTCATTCTAGTCTCTTATGATACTTTGTATTTCTGTGGTATTAGTTATAATGTCTCCTCTGTCATTTCTCATTTTATTTATTTGGGTCATTCTCTTTTTCTCTTGGTGAATCTAGCTAAAAATGTGTTTAGTTATTTAATTTAAAGACATGTTTTTTAGTTTTGTTGATTTTTTAAAAATCGTCTTTTTAGACTCTATCTTGTTTATTTCCACTGATTATTATTGTTTCCTTCCTTCTGCTAATCTTAGGCTTACTTTGTATTTCCTTTCTAGTTCCTTGAAGTGTAAATTTAGGTTATTTGAGACGTTTCATTTTTCTTAATATAATCATTTACCACTAAAATTTCTCTCTTGGAACTGCTTTTGCTGCTTACATAAAAAATCTTAGGCTTATAACAGTTTATTTTAAGCTAATAGTTACTTAACTTTAAATGCATACAAAAGCTCAATCATTTTACACAACCCCTCCTCAAATTTTATACTTTTGATGTCAAAATTCACTCTTTTTGCCTTGTATATTCATTAAAAAAATTATTGTTGTCATAGTTATTTTTAATACTTTTGTCTTTTAAACTTTAATACTTATAACTCTAGAGTTATAAGTCGTTTAACCAGCAAAACTACAATATTAGGGTATTCTGAATTTAACTGTATATAATACCTTTACCAGTGAGCTGTGTGCTTTCATATGTTTTTCTGTTACTAATTAGTGTTCTTTCATTAAAACTTGAAGAACTCCCTTTAGCATTTCTTAAGGTCAACCTAGTGGTGATGAATTCCTTCATCTTTTGTTTGTCTGCAGAATTCTTTATCTCTCCTTCAGTTCTGAAGGACAAATTTGTTGGGTAGGGTATTCTTGATTGGAAGTTTTTTTTTTTCTTTCAGCGCTTTCAATATATCATTCCACTCTCTTGTATCCTGTAAAATTTTTCTTAAAACATCTGTCATACTCTTATGAGAGTTCCTTTGTATATAACAAGTTGCTTTTTTCTTGCTGCTTTTATCACTTAAACTATCATCACTCTTTTTCATTATTTTTGCCCCTCTAATTGGATATATTCCACTGCTGTGTCTCGAGTTCATTGATCCTTTCTTCTACTTGGTCTAGTCTGTTGTTGAACACCTCTTTGAATTTTTCAGTCGAGTTTTTATATTCTTCAGCTCTGTTATTTCTTTTTGGTAATTTTTTAATGGTTTCTATCTCTTTGTTGAAATTCTCACTTTGTTCATGCATTGTTCTCCTGTCCTCAGTGAGGATAATTATAACTGTTATTGTGAACTCTCTATCAGGTAAAACACTTGTCTCCTTTTTATTAGGATTTGTTTCTGGAGATTTATCTTGTGTTTTGTTTGGAAACATATTCCTCTGTTTCTTCATTTTCCTTGTCTTTCTTTGTTGATTTCTGCACATTAAATGAAACAGTCGCCTCTCTCAGTCTTGAGAGACTGATCTTGTGCAAATAGTTTCATCTGTACCATTTTTCTAGATTCCACATATATGCATTAATATACAATATATGTTTTTCTCTTTCTGACTTACTTCATGCTGTATGACAGTCTCTAGGTCCATCCATGTCTCTGCAAATGGCAAAATTTTGTTTCTTCTTATGGCCGAACAATTTTCTATTGTACATATGTACCATACCTTCTGTATCCATTCCTCTGTTGCTGGACATTTAGGTTGGTTCTATGTCCTGACTATTGACTATTGCAATGAACACTGGGGCGCATGTATTTTTTGAATTATGGTTTCCTCCAGGTATAGGCCCAGGAGTGAGGTCGCTGGGTCATATGGTAGTTCTATTTTTAGTTGTTAAGGAACCTATGTACTCTTCTTCATAGTGTCTGTATCAATTTACATTCCCACAAAGAGTGTAAGAGAGTCCCCTTTTCTCCACACCTTCTCCAGCATTTATTGTTTGTAGATTTCTTTATGATGGCTATTCTGACTGGTGTGAGGTGATACCTCATTGTAGTTTTCATTTTCATGTCTCTAATGATTAATGATGTTGAGCATTCTTTCATGTGTTTGTTGGTAATCTTTATATCTTCTCTGGAGAAATGTCTGTTTAGATCTTCTGCCCATTTTTGGATGGGGTTGTTTGTTTTTTTGATATTGAGCTACATGAGCTGCTTGTAAATTTTGGAGATTAATCCTTTGTCAGTTGCTTCATTTGCAAATATTTTCACCCATTCTGAGGGTTGTCTTTTGGTCTTATTTATGGTTTCCTTTGCTGTGCAAAAGCTTTGGAGTTTCATTAGGTTCCATTTGTTTGTTTTTATTTCCGTTTCTCTAGGAGGTGGATCAAAAAGGATCTTGCTGTGATTTATGGTGTAGAGTGTTCTGCCTATGTTTTCCTCTAAGAGTTTATAGTGTCTGGCCTTACATTTAGGTCTTTAATCCATTTTGAGTTTATCTTTTTGTATGGTGTTAGGGAGTGTTTTAATTTCATTCTTTTACATGTAGTTGTCCAGTTTTCCCAGCACAACTTATTGAAGAGGCTCTCTTTTCTCCATTGTATATTCTTGCCTCCTTTATCAAAAATAAGGTGACCATATGTGCATGGATTTATCTCTGGGCTTTCTATCCTGTTCCATTGATATATATTTCTGTTTTTGTGCCAGTACCATAGTGTCTTGATTACTGTAGGTTTCTAGTGTAGTCTGAAGTCAGGGAGCCTGATTCCTCCAGCTCCGTTTTTCTTTCTCATGATTGCTTTGGCTATTCAGGGTCTTTTGTGTTTTCATACAAATTGTAGAATATTTTCTTCTAATTCTGTGAAAAATGGCATTGGTAATTTGATAGGGATTGCTTTGAATGTGTAGATTGCTTTGGGTAATATAGTCATTTTCACAATATTGATTCTTCCAATCCAAAAACATGGTATATCTCTCCATCTGTTCCTGGTGTCTTTGATTTCTTTCATCAGTGTCTTATAGTTTTCTGAATAAAGGTCTCTTGCCTCCTTAGGTAGGTTTATTCCGAGGTATTTTATTCTTTTTGTTGCAGTGGTAAAAGGCAGTGTTTCCTTAATTTCTCTTTCAGATTTTTCATTGTTAGTGTATAGGAATGCAAAAGGTTTCTATGTATTAATTTTGTGTCCTGCAATTTTACCCAATTCATTAATTAGCTCTAGTAGTTTTCTGGTGTCCTCTTTAGGGGTTTCTAGTATCATGTCATCTTCAAGCAATGACAGTTTTCCTTCTTCTTTTCCAATTTGGGTTCCTTTTATTTCTTTTTCTTCTCTGATTGCCATGGTTAGGACTTCTAAAACTATGTGTAATAATAGTGGTGAGACTCAATATCCTTGTCTTGTTTGTGATCTTAGAGGAAATGCTTTCCGTTTTTCACCATTAAGAATGGTGTTTGCTGTGAGTTTGTCATGTATGGACTTTATTATGTTGTTGTAGGTTCTCTCTATCCCCACATTCTGGATAGTTTTTATCATGAATGGGTATTGAATTTTGTCAAAAGCATCCTCTGCATCTGCTGAGATGATCATACAGTTTTTATTCTTCAGTTTGTTAGTATGTTATATCACAGTGATTGATTGTGTATATTGAAGAATCCTTACAGCCCTGGGATAAATCCCACTTGGTCATGATGTATGATCCTTTTAATGTGTTGTTGAGTTGTGTTTGCTAGTGTTTTATTGAGGATTTTTGTGTCTATATTGATCAGTGATATTGGTCTATAACTTTCTTTTTTTTGTGATATCTTTGTCTGGTTTTGGTATCACGGTGATGGTGGCCTCATAGAATGAGCTTGGGAGTGTTCCTCCCTCTGCAGGTTTTTGGAAGACTTAAGAAGGATGGGTGTTAGCTGTTCTATAAATGTTTGATAGAATTCACCCGTGAAGCCATCTAGTCCTGGGCTTTTGTTTTTTGGAAGATTTTTAGTCATGGTTTTTATTTCAGTACTTGTGATTTGTCTGTTAATATTTTCTATTTCTTTCTGGTTCAGTCTTGGAAGGTTGAACATTTGTAAGAATTTGTCCGTTTCTTCCAGGTTGCCCATTTTATTGGCATATAGTTGCTTGTAGCAGTATCTTATGATCCTTTGTATTTCTGTGGTATCAGCTGTAATTTCTTCTTTTTCATTTCTTATTGTATTCATTTGAGTTCTCTTCAGTTTTTTCTTGTTGAGTCTGGCTAGAGGTTTATTTATTTTGTTCATCTACTCAAAGAGGCAGCTTTTAGTTTCATTGATTTTTGCTATTGTTTTCTTCATCTCTATACCATTTATTTATGCTCTGATTTTTATGATTTCTTTCCTTCTACTAGCATTGGGGATTTCCCTTTTTTTGGTCTTCTTTCTCTAGTTGCTTTAAGTTGAAGGTTAGGTTGTTTATTTGAGATTTTTCTTGTTTTTTTTGAGGTAGGATTTTATTGTTATAAAGTTCCCTCTTAGAACTTCTTTTGCTGCATCCCATAGGTTTGGGGTCATTGTGTTTTCATTGTCATTTGTTTTTAGTTATTTTTTGATTTCTTCAGTGATTTCTTGGTTATTTAGTAGCATATTGTTTAGCCCCTATGTGTTTGTGTTTCTTACAGTTTTTTTTTTTTCCCCACCTGTAATTGATGTCTAATCTCATAGAGTTGTGGTTGGAAAAAAAAGTCCTTGATACAATTTCAGTTTTCTTAAATTTACTGAGGCTTGATTTTTGACCTAAGATGTGATCTATCCTGGAGAATGTTCCATATATACTTGAGAAGAAAGTGTATTCTGCTGCTTTTGGATGGAATGTCCTATAAATATTAATTAAGTCTATCTGGTCTAAGGTATCATTTAAATCTTGTGTTTCCTTATTAATTTTCTGTCTGGGTGATCTCTCCATTGGTGTAAGTAGGGTGTTAGAGTCCTCCACTATTATTGTGTTACTGTTGATTTCCCATTTTATGGTTGTTAGTATTTGCTTTACGTATTGAGCTGCTCCTATGCTGGGTGCATAAATATTTACAGTTCTTATATCTTCTTCTTGAATTGATTCCCTGATCATTATGTAGTGTCCTTCCTTGTCTCTTGTAGCAGACTTTAATTTAAAGTCTATTTTGTCTGATATGATCTTCCAGCTTTCTTTTGATTTCCATTTGCATGGAATATATTTTTCTACCCCCTCACTTTCAGTCTGTATGTGTCCCTAGGTCTGAAATGGGTCTCTTGTAGACAGCATATATATGGGTCTTGTTTTTGTATCCATTTAGCCAGTCTTTGCCTTTTGGTTGGAACATTTAATCCACTTACATTTAAGGTAATTATTGATTTGTATGTTCCTGTTACCATTTTCTTAATTGTTTTGGGTTTTTTTTTTTTTTTTTTGGTAGGTGTTTTTCTTCTCTTACATTTCCCACCTAGATAAGTTCCTTTAGCATTTGTTGTAAAGCTGGTTTGGTGGTGCCAAATTCTCTTAGCTTTTGCTTGTCTGTAAAGCTTTTGATTTCTCTGTCAAATCTGAATTATATACTTACTGGACACAGTAATCTTGGTTGTAGTTTTTTCCTTTGCATCACTTTAAATATATTCTGCCACTCCCTTCTGGCCTGCAGAGTTTCTGCTGAAAAATCAGCTGATAACCTTATGGGGCTTCCCTTATGTGTTATTTGTTGCTTTTCCCTTGCTGCTTTTAATATTTTTTCTTTATTTAATTTTTATTAGTTTGATTAATATGTGTCTCTGAGTGTTTCTCCTTGGGTTTATCTTGTATGAGACTGTCTGTGCTTTCTGGACTTGAGTGGCTATTTCCTTTCCCATGTTAGGGAAGTTTTTGTATATATTCTCTTCAAATATTTTCTCAGACCCTTTCCCTTTCTCTTCTTCTTCTGGGACCCCTATAATTTGAATGTTCATGTGTTTAATGTTGTCTCAGATGTCTCTGAGACTTTCCTTATTTCTTTTCATACTTTTTTCTTTATTCTGCTCCTTGGCAGTTATTTACACCATTCTATCTTCCAGCTAAGTTCTTCTGCTTCAGTTATTCTGCTATTGATTCCTTCTAGTGCATTTTTTACATCAGTTATTGGGTCGTTCATCACTGTTTGTTTGTTCTTTAGTTCTTCTAGGTCCTTGTTAAACTTTTCTTGTGTTTACTCAATCCGTGCCTGCATTTTATTGACTTCGCCAAAAAGTTCATTCAGGTTTTCCCATACCATCTTATGGATAAACCCAAATGAACTTTTGAGCAAGCCCAATATTTCTGAGATTTTGGATCATCTTTACTATCATTACTCTGAATTCTTTTTCATGTAGATTGCCTATTTCCTATTCATTTATTTGGTCTTGTAGGTTTTTACCTTGCTCCTTTGTCTGTAACATATTTCTCTGTCATCTCACTTTTGTTGATGGTTGGAGCTGTGATCCTGTCTTGCTTGTTGTTTGGCCTGAGACATCCAGCACACAAGCTTTCAGGCAGTTGGTGGAGCAGGGTCTTAGTGCCAAGATGAGGACCTCTGAAAGAGCTCACACCAATTAATATTCCCTTGGGCCTGAAGTTCCATTGTAGCTCAGTGGCTTGGACTTGGTGTTCCCACCACAGGAGCTCAGGCCTGACCCCCATCCTGGGAACCAAGACCCTGCAAGCTGGGCAGTGCAGCAAAAAAAAAAAAAAAAAAAAAAACTAAAACAAAAAACGAGACACACAAAACCCAAGACAAATAAAAACAAAACTGAACAAATACAAACACATAAACAACAACAAAAAGAAAACAGAGGAATAAAACCCAAACAAATAATGAAAACAAATCCAGGTAAACAAAATAAAACAACAACAACAGTGACAAAACAAACAAGGGAAGCAAAAAACAAGAGAACATACAAACAAGAGAGCCCCAAAACCAAAATTAATAATAAAAACAAAACTAACTTAAACAGAAAACAAAAATGAAGCAAAAAAAAAAAAATACTAAAAGAAAAACATGAATTCTTAGAGCCTTCCCCTTTTCTCTGACATAGAAGTCAACATCACATGTGGAGGCACCCACTCCATCATCCTGAGTTCCTTAGATGTGGGACGTAGCAGTTTTCAGGGAAATACAAATTAAAATCAGAATGTGATATACTTTCATGAGAATGGTTAAAAGTAAAAGATGAAAAATACCAAGTATAAATGAGGAATTAGGAACTTGTACAGTACTAGTGGGCTAGTGGGATTTGAAATGTTATAATTACTTCAGAAGCCTCTTTGGCAGTATCTATTAAAACTGAAAGTATATCTATCCTGTGACTCAACAATTCCACTCCATGGTATATGTACCACAAAATTGCATTCATATGTTCTCCCAAAGACATATATTGAAATCTTCATCCCTGCATTATTTCCATAAAATATTCTTTAATCTTGAAGATGGCATGTCTTAGATAAAACCTGCTCCTTACTGTGAGACTCAACATTAATAAAAAGTGAAGACCAGCATCCAAACATGATGGATATAATATGAGAAGCACATTGTTGTCATAAGTTGTTTCTATTTGGAGTTTTGTTTGTTACCACAACCTAATCTGATAAATATATTCCCGGTAATAATAATAGTAGCATTACTCTTTATTATTATTACAATTATTATTGTGTTGTGAGTATTTGTAATCGTGGGTTGTCTAAAGGAAGAAAATCAAAAGGAAGTATTAAGTGGTGGTTTCACTAATTGAAGAAGCTCACTTGTTTTCTAGGATGATCAACAATTAGAAAGCATCTACTAAGGGAAACTGTTGATGCTTGATATTTAGAAGACAGTTAAATCTAAGCTTTGGTTATAATCTATTGTTAAATATAAAGTACAAATCAAATCCCAGTGTAATCTTATATATTTGTGATTGTGCATATCTAGAGAACTCATTTATTCTTAAAAATGTTTTTCTTTTATAGAAATACATAATCAAATATTCAGATAGCATTAAAATAAATTTTATGTATGAACAGAATGAGAAGGGGTTAATAACGCTTAGTGATATCTCTTTCTTTCAGGAGTCTTTAGTAATTGGGGTATATAAAGAGGTTTTTAATTATCAATATATATTTAATTATTAATATTGATCATTGCTGAATAATTTAAGTAAGTCTTACAAATTCTGTAGAACTGTCAGGATAAGCTTCAGGCAGCTCTAAGAAAAGAGATATTCCAAATTAGCTCTTGATGAGAGTGTGACATTAAATTTCATGAAATTAGAAAAAAATAAAATCACAGATTAAGAAATTTTAGAAGGCAGAAAATCATTCATCTGAGCATAATGTAGTAGAATGCAAAATCAGTAGTAAAAGTATAAACAAGTCAACCACTTAATTTTTTAAAAATGCTTTCAAACAATTACTGATTTAACAGAAAAATCAAAGTTGCAAATATAGAATATGTGGACAACAAATTTACAAGAAGCTCACTTATCTTAAAAGTTTTCTAATATGTATTGCTCAGAGAGGCAAAGGCATAAATTATTAGCATAAAACTTGCCATATTATGCATTCCAGTTTCTTTTCAATATCACCTGTGTTCATATTTTTATTCTTGGATTTCTGCCTAGCCTTTTCACATTTGGAACTGTTTAAGAAGGAAGAATGTTAATGGGATAAGCTTGTTAAATAGTACAAGGTTATTTTTGCATAGGCTTTTGCTGGATTGCTGTTCATAACATCCTTCTCAAAATTTTGTAAGTTGAAAGAAACAATAATGAATTTCATTTTCTGAGGAACTGAATGATTCTGTTTTAACAAAATATGTGCTATATAGTTTTGATAGTAGATACCTCTTGTACATACACATTGAATATGTATGTAATAAAGTGTATGATATTTTCTTAAATTATCTTAAGTCTGCAGTTCCTTTTCCTTTTTATTGGTAAGATCTATCCATTTCACAGCCAACATTATGGGGAAATAGCAAATAAAAGAGTGAGAGAAAAACTATACAGAGTTAATGTTTATTTATTTATTTATTTTTTTATCTCTTGCAAATATTTGAGCTTGCTATAAAGATCAAGGAGTGTGCCAGGGATCTCTGAGACAAGGGTGTATCTTAACCTTGGAAATGAGCTGTAAGCTGCAACTTGAACTTAGCACCTATCTCCGTCAATTACCTCTGCTCTTCTCCTTTCTTCCTTTCTCCATCCCTCCCTCCCTCTCTCTCTCCCCTTTTTTCTTTCTTCCTTTCTTTCTGCCTTTTTTCTCTCTCTCTTTCTTTCTTTCTCTTCCTTCTTTCCTTCCTTCCTTCCTTCCTTCTTTCCTTCTTTCCTTTCTTTCCTTCCTTCCTTTCTTTCCTTCATTCTTTCTTTCTTTCTTTCTTTCTTTCTTTCTTTCTTTTTTTCTGACTTTATTATTTTTTTGACAGTAGTTTTAGGTTCACAACAAAATTAAGAGAAAGGTAGAGAGATTTCCCATATACTCCCTGCCCCACACATACATAGACTCCATCTTTATCAACATCACTCACCAGAATGTTACATTTGTTACCAGGAAGACCTTACATTGATGCATCATAAAAACCCAGAGCCTATAGTTTACATTAGGTTTCACTCTTGGTGTTATATATTTTGTGGGGTTTAAACAAATGTATAATGATATGTATCAATCACTATAATACAATATATCATATCATATATCAATATCATATCAGAGTGTTTTCACTGCCCTAAAAATCCTCTATCTCTGTCTATTCATCCCTTCCCATCTCCTCCCTGGAAATTACTGATCTTTTTATTGGCTTTTGTCTTTTCCAGAATTTCATATGGTTGGAATCATACAGTATGTAGCCTTTTCAGATTGGCTTTTTTCCACTTAGTAATATGCACTTAGTTTCTTCCATGTCTTTTCATGGCTTGATAGCTCAGGTTTTTGAGCACTGAATAAGATTTCATTGTCTGGAGGTATCACAGTTTATTTTCCATTCACCTACTAAAGGACATCGTGGTAACTTCCAAGTTTTGGAAATTATAAATAAAGCTGCTGTAAACATCTCTGTGCAGTTTTTTGTGTAGACATACATTTTCAGCTTCTTTGGGTAAATATCAAGGAGTGTGATTGCTGGATCTATGGTAAGAATATGTCCAGTTTTATAAGAAATTGTTTTCCAAAATATCTGTACCATTTTGCATTCCCATCAGCAATAAATGATAATTTCTCTTCCTCTACATCTTCACCAGTATTTGGTGTTGTCAGTGTTCTGGATTTTGGCCATTCTAATAGGTGTGCAATGATGTCTCATTATTTTAATTTGCATTACATGTGGAACATCTTATTTGTTATCTTTGTATCACCTTGGTGAGGTGTCTGTGAAGTTCCTTGGCTCATTTTTAAATTGAGTTGTTTATTTTCTTTTTGTTTTAAGAGTTCTTTCTATAGCTTGAATAACAACTCTTTATCAGGCATGTCTTTGGCAAATATTTTCTTCCAGTCTGTGGCTTGTCCTCTCATTCTTTTGACATTGTTTCTCACAAAGCAGAAAATTTTAATTTTAATGAAGTCCAACTTACCAATTATTTTCTTCATAGATTGTGTCTTTGAAATTTTATCTAAAAAAGTCATCAACATACTCATGATCATCTAGGATTTCTTCTGCTCTCTCCTAGGAGTTTTAAAGTTTTGCATTTCACATTTAGGTCTATGATCTATTTTGATTTAATTTTTATTAAGGACTTAAAGTCAGTGTCTAGATTCATTTATTTTGTGTGGATATATTCAGTTGTTCCACACCATTTGTTGAAAAGCCCACATTTCTTCCATTGTTTTATCTTTGCTTCTTTGTCAAAGATCTGTTGACTCTGTGAGAGGTTATTTATGGTCTCTCTATTCTGTTCTATTGATCTATTTGTCTATACCTTTGCTAATACCTTTGACTTGTTTACTCTAGCTCAATAGTAAGTCTTGAAGTCAGGTAGAATCCAGTTTATCAACTTTGTTCTTTTCCTTCAATAGTATGTTGGCTATTTTGGGTCCATTGCCTTTCTATACAAACTTTAGAATCAGTTTGTTGATATCCACAAAATAACCTGCTGGGATTTTCATATTTTTAACTAAATACAGATTTCATTATGTTGTCCCTGAAAATGCTTCTTCAAACTCCTCTCAGATTTGGGCTAATGGGAGAGACACAGCCTTAACTGAAAACTGCTGTTGGCCCACATTTGGTTCTTCTGTTTTCTAAAACAAAAGTTATAGAGAACTTGAGCATGTACTCCTTTGTTATCAAGAAGCTTGTATCAAAATGAGAAGAGTAGCAACATGTGGGATTTCTTTAATTATTTTTATAAGAAGAAATAAAACTATCATGTTTATATATTTGTCACCTGCATTAATAGATATTAACTTGTTTTAATTATTTTATTCATTAGGTTTAAAAAAATAAAATCACATATTAATCAAGTAAAATATAAATAATGAAATCTAATTAAGAGCAATTTCAAGGGTTAGTAAGTTTGTTTTTTCAAAAAGTTTAATAGAGTACTGGAAAAAAAAATGGTACTGATGAACCTAGTGGCAGGGCAGGAATAAAGACGTAGACATAGAGAATGGACTTGAGGACACAGTGGGGGAGGGAGTGTGAAGTGAGAGTAGCATCGACATATACACACTACCAAATGTAAAATAGTTAGCTAGTGGGAAGCCGCAGCATAGCACAGGGAGATCAGCTGGGTGCTTTGCGATGACCTAGAGGGGTGGAATTGGGAGGATGGGAGGGAGGCTAAAGAGGAAGCGGATATAGGGATGCATGTATGCATATGGCCGATTCACTTTGTTGTGCGACAGAGGCTAGCGCAGTATTGTGAAGCAGTTATATTCCAATAAAGATATATTAAAAAAGAATAGAGTACTGGAGAAATCTCACAAATTCTTATGGGACAAATGGTGGCATTTAGGAGATTAATAACCATTGTCTACTTTTGTAACTAATGCCATGTAAAAATGACACCTAGAAAGCATTTTCTGAACTCCACAGAGAAGCATATGCTAAATGTTGGACAGTACCTATCTGCCCATCTGTCTCTGCCAAATGGCATCTTTAGAGGCCTTGGCTTGCTCCAGAAAGCCCACTGTTCAGCTGCTGAATGTTCAACTGAGAATGTTTGTAAAGTTGTTGACCTAAAATCCATTTATTAGAACAAATCCCTGAAGAATTATGAGGTTTTTGTATATTTAGTTGTAATTTTTTTTAACTGTAGGAAATAATAGAGACTGATGTAACATACACCTAGATATTTATCATCCAGAATTAACAAATGATATTTTTGCTTCAGAAGTAGTAGTTAAAAAAAAAAAAAAAACCTCTTAGAGAAGTAAAGACATTTCAAATATCCCCTTCCTATTTCTATTTCCCATCAAATCTTCCTTTACAGACAAAACAATTATAAATTTGCTGTGTTCTTCCTGCTCATGTTTTTGTTTCACTACATATCTATTAATCACAATATATAACATTACTTAATGAGTTTTTAAACCTGTTCACAAATGGTATCATACTGAATTATCTAGGAGAGATCCATGATCACATCCCTTGTTTAATGGAGTGAATCTTTGTGACATACATTGAAGACCCACAGGTTTCTTCAGAATTGTATACCAGCAGAAACCATGCCAAGTTGAGGTAACAGGACCAAAGAAGACATAAAATAAGTAAAAGGTATTGGATTCCCAAAACTCTAGTGTCAAGAAACAAGCTAATGAAACTACTTAGCTGAAAAATCTGCTACTTTTTTATTAACAACAAAAAGGAAGGTAATTAGAGACCAGAGCCTTGAGCCAGAGGGCAGAGATGCAAGCTGTAGAGAATTATCCCTAGGTCTTGAAACCTAATGGAATTTGTGTGCCTGAGTTACAAAATAGCTTGAGAATAGTGTCTCATTTTCCCTTCCATTTTTTCCTATTTTGAGTTGATACATTAACCTTTATTCTGTGCCTGTCCTACCATTGCATTTTGGCAGCATATAACATGTTTCTTTAGTCTCACAGGTCCACAGATGGAGATGAATTGTGTCCTGGGATGGATTATACCAAGACTCACCAATACCAAATGTGGATGATTTAGATGATGAGATTTTGGTCTTTTAAGATGATGAAATGCCATTGAGATTATTGGACATTTAGTTGATGCTGTAATGGGTTGGGGACCTTGGGATGGGGATAATTATATGTGAGATGGATGAGAACATTTGAGGGTCAGAGGTTGGACTCTATGATAGGCAATATAATGGCCTCATGGATGTCTGTGCCTTATTCATCAGAACCTGTGAGAATGTTACCATAAATAGAAAAACAGATTTTGTAGTTCTGATTAACGTTAAGGACTTTGAGATGGTGAGATTGTCCTGGATTATTTAGGTACGCATGATATAATTGCACAAGTTAATTGGAAAACAATTCCTGGCTGTAGTCAGAGAGATGCAATGACAGCAGCCAAAGAGTGAATCAAGATGGTAGTGTGAGAAGGATTCCACATCTTGTCACTGGTTCTGAGATGTGAGGGTTATGTGCAAAGACCAGAGAGAGGACCATAGGAGCTAATGGCAGCCCCCAGGCTGATAGGCAGCAAGAAAATAAACACCTCAGTCCTATAAACACATGAAACTGAATTTTGCCAATACCT
Organism: Phocoena phocoena; assembly: GCF_963924675.1. Lineage (NCBI taxonomy): Eukaryota > Metazoa > Chordata > Mammalia > Artiodactyla > Phocoenidae > Phocoena > Phocoena phocoena. Next base: position 70,665,383 of record NC_089219.1, on the reverse strand, counting down.
AAATGTTTAAGCAAAAGATTATCCCCTAGAGCCTACCAGAAGGCAGAAAGCCCTAACACCATGTTGATCTTAGCCTGATGAGACATATGTCAGATTCCTGATGTAGAGAACTAAAACATAATAAATTTATCTTGTTTAAGTCATTAAGTTTGTGGTAATTTTTTACAGCATAATAGAAAACCAAACTAACTCAGTATTATATTTTTTGATCTATCTAGGTCTACATTCCCAAATAAAGTCTATTCATTTTAATTGATGTGTTATATTTTAACATACAAATAAATCATACTTTATCCATTTCTGTCTTGATGGATATTTATACTGTTTCCAGCTTTTCTCTGTAACAAACAATGTAGGAATAAACAAAACATTCTTCTTTATATCTGTTAGTAGTCAGTGTAAAAGTTTCTAGACTACATCTATGAAATAAATGGATCATTAATTATGCACATTTTAAACTTTATTTGATATTTCCAATGAATTCTAGAGTTTTTATACCAATTTTAACTCATGGTGATTATTGACGTGTTTGATCTCTCCCCTATTCTTTTCCTACTTTTTGCTGAGTTGATCCAATTTTCATTTCCCTCACTTCACTCTATCTACCTTTTGAATTTTTGCATTTGATTTCCAGTGATTTAGGGTTACTCATAAATTTTAACGTGCATGCTGATTTAATAAAATCTCTTTATTTTTACCCTATATTCTTATAGGATAATACAAGGACATTACATCACTGTAAATTTGCTTTCCCATGCTATTTTCCCTGTAATGTAATTTTAGCTTCATTTTGATTCTAAGCATCCCATTGGTCAGTATTATGATTTTTTTAGTTAATTCTCATTAATTGTGCCAGCATTTTATAATTTATTTGTTAATCACTAATTGTTGCATAAACTTATTTTCTTTTGCATTCAACTACCTTATTCCTAAAGTACATCCTTTAGTTATTCTCTAAGGGATGCCCTGCAAATAGTTCATTTGAAATTGACATCTCTTTTACCTCAGAACTTTAAAGGTATTATCCACTATCTTCTGGCTTTTATTTTTCCTAATGAGAAGTCTGCCATAATTCTAATTATTGTTTTTCTATATAAAATCTTTACTATTTTTTGGTACATTTTTAAAGTTTGTGAAGTCTTGCAAGTTTGCCATTATGAATTAGTGGAATGTTTTTGACCTTTTTAATTCTGATCAGGACTTGAATGGCTTCTTCATTCTAAGAATTCATTTATTTCTTTAACTCTGAAAAGAAAATGGCTCTCTATCATCATCACTTGAAACTCTGTTTTTTTACCATTGTTTGCACTTTCTCCTTATGAAATGCCTATTAACATTGCAGGAACTTCCCATTATATATATCATGTTCAATTTACTTTTCATATTTTACATCTCTTTATTTTTTCTCATTACATTCTAGGTGATTTCCTCAGATCTATATTTAAATTCTTCAGTACTCTTCTCAGCTGCTCTATTATACTCAACACTGCCATTGTATTCATTTTTGTTTTTATAATGTATTTCTATTTTTCTAAATTTACTTCTATTATTTATTTCTAGAGTTTCTTTTTTTATTAGATTGCCCTATTCCTTTTTTATACTGATCTTATATTGAGCAAGTGGCTTCTGTTACCTATTATGAGGAGGAGAAATCTGAGCACTTCTGCCAATTGATCTTGGTATCAGTCACCAAGAAAACACAACAGAGTCTGTATGGAATTACACTTTATTCACATAGCGAAGAAATGGAACAAGGCTGGCTTCAGTGATGTGTGTCAGCAGGTCCCTCCAGCAGGTCCCATGGCCAGTAGGTGCCTCCTGGCAGCTGATTCAGGACAGTGGCCTGCATGCGTCCCACTTGTGCAGCATCAGAAGGACCTACCTCTCCTCCACAGGGAACTGATATGGTAGTGAGGTTGGCCAGGTGCCATAAAACACACATGCTTAAGCAAGGTAAAGGAGTACATGTTGAGTCTGAAATAGGATATTCCTACACAAGGTGACAAGTCCAGTACAGGCTGTAAGGACACTATTTCTTGGAAGGAAATTTTCCACTTTGATGGGGTCAAGATGTGGTTGAAAAACTATGCACTTGATACTGCCTTTCTTAACTTCTTATATTGTCTATTCCTTCTTTTTCCTCTTTGATAATTTTAAATGCACTTCTCTGAATGTAGCTCAATCAAGACTAGTTTATTTCCTCTTGTGGTTTATAAAATGTCAGTGTTAAGTTCACTTGTCATGGCATTTGTTTTCCATAGATTCCTGTGTTGTGGACTTGTCTCTGTGAGGTATGTTTGTAGGTGACTCTGCCTAGGACCCTGTTTTTTTCACTGGTTTCAAACTTGATTTTAATTTCTTAACTTTAGATTTCTGAATCATGCTTGCAGAGTAATGTATGTCCCACACATATGAGTAATAATTGGCTGAATTTCTATGATTTTTATCACCAAGTCCTAGGTGGATGGAAAATTTCCTCACAGCTTCCAAAGGCTTGCGTATAGAGCTTGTAACCTGAAACCATTCTAGAAATGAATGTGAAAGCCTGAGACACACATTAAGGTTTATATCTGATTCATATATTTCAGATGTATTCCCTGTTTGTTCTTCTAATTTTGAATTTCCCTTTTATTTCTGGAACTTTGTATTTCCCTTTCTTTAAGTTTAGTTATGTATTTAATCCATTATTTCTATGCACTGAGCTTGAAGTCAAGCCTTTCTGAGTCAGATTGGCCCATTATATTCTTTACCTTAAAGAAATATCTTTAATATATATCAGTGGTAAAATATAGTACGCCACCAATTGTGATCTGGTTTTTCATATTTTCTTGCTTTTCTCTTGTAGACAATGATAAAACAGAAGAGACTATATGTTTTATAAAATAGGTTGTTATTTGTTCACCCCTTTCAAATTGTTTATTTAGAAGAGAAGCTGATTCTGGCATCTCATCACCCTGAATTGCTGGTGCTCAATCTAGGCAGTTGTGTCACATGGCAGCAAAACAAAAATGTTGGTATTGCTGTTGTTATTCATTAACTGTGATGCGGTATTTTGGTCTGGAATATAGCCAACTATCCCCACGTAGAACATCTCATGTGCATGATCATGGGGAAGAAATGACTAGTTCCAGGAACAAATATGAAATGACTATAAGATTTATGGAAGTAAAGGAGAGTGGAACAAATAATAATTTTAGATAGCCATGTAAATCATGTCTACTAGGCTATCACAGGGTTAAAATAAATAGAAAATAGTTTTCCTCTGATTTTGCCTCCTGTGCATATTGCAGGACTTCCAACCATTTCTCCCCAGCTATTTTATAGATTTCTTATGGGATGACTTACAATGTGCCATTGAACTGTTCCCTTTGATGGCCTCATGGCTTCTAGCATTTCTGTCTGCTCCATTTTTGGTTTGGCTATGATGCTGTCTCCTTATGCTACTGGTACAAAAATCACTAGTGCCATTAAAGCCCACCAAAGGAACAAAATTCACCTGACACAGAATATCCCCTCCTGCTTTTCTGCTATTCCGGATGCAGGCGAGTCCAGCTTCCAACATAGCCTCTAAAATCTATTATGTGCTCTAACATACTCCAATAGTATCCTGTTGATAGAAAATAATGGAAAAAAAAAACAAAACACTTTTCAAAAGCTTCTATCAACAACAGGAATAATACAACTAATATTTGTTATGAACTTCATATATAAGTGCTGGGTATATTAGTGCATTACTTGTATTATCACGTCCAAACAGAGCTGATGTAGGTACTATTACTACCTGGTTTGCATCTAAAGAAAGATAAACATAAAAATTTTGAAGAGCTTTCCCAAATTCTCTCAGCCAGTAACTAGGAAATTCTAGATTGAAAATCACATCTGCCTGAAAGCAGACCTAAAACTCTTAAACAGTATACCACTTTAGATACTTTAAAAAACATTTTTTGAAAACTTATTTGTGCCTGCCACTGTGCTAATGTTTTATGCACTGTATTGCATTTTTTGCTTTGGTAGCAAACCAAAAAAATCAAGTCTATTTTTGTTATAATCCTAATTTAGAGATCCAACTAAACTTCAGAGACATTAAGTAAATTACCCTTCATAACATACAGTTAGTAGCAAGAGTGATTTAAATCAAAGTCTGTCAGGTGCTTGTAGTCTTAACCATTACTTTGTTATATTTTCTCCAAAATAATACTGTTGAATTCCCAATGATTTGCTGAATTTAGAATAAATTATTCACTTTATCATTTGTGTTTTATTTCAGATTCTCTTTCCAAGATGAAAGTGGGAACATTGGTGTTACATTTAGAACCTATCTTCCTTGTCTATAGTTATCTTAAATTATTGAACTAAAATTTTTATCCTTGATAAATTTTCCAAAGAATAAAGTATTTCTGTCAGAAATTAATGTAAAATGGATTCCCACTGTGCTGAGCATCAAAATTCAGGGATGACCACAGTTTGGGTTCAGTCTTGGAACCCTAGGGAAAGATAACATAAAGTTATTTTTTTTGAGCATAATTCTTGAGCATAAAAAGAGAAGTTGAATGTGTACATTGAGAGATTTCTTAACTTCATAGCAAAAACATTGAAGGTATTCCATATACTTTGTTTTCCTTCTGAAGCAATAGAACTTTTCTTAATGTCATTATATTTGTGACTTTATATAACAGCTCAGACTGTCATGTCATCTGTTCGTGTTCAGTTCAGTTGGCTTAAACTCTAAGAAAGAAATTGGGAGAAGCTAATTTTCTTCTATGATTTGATATAAGCATATAAAAATAGAAAATACTAATCTGAAGAAATGTTGATTTGAAATGGATTTTATTATTAGTGCTGTTTTTCACCTATATCAATACATATGTTGTCCAAAAAATGCAAAAGGAAGTTTACTAAGTCAAAGGACTCCCAGTAACATTGATACTAAGTCCAAAGTATTATTTCTCAAATGTAATTAAAACCAAGTGACAGTTCAAGATTTTTTTAATTTTTCTGCACTACTCTACAATAAAGCACCAAAAAAATTCCTGGAGGAAGTTATAAATGTTTCCAACAAACAAAATGAAGAGAAACATTAGTCAGTTTCAAGCCTCATTTACTCAATAATGGGGAGTAACAATGTCATAAATCACTGACTACCTTTTAAGTCATCTGATCTTTCATGCCATGGGCCTTTCAATAATCTTTCTTCTTAACTAAAATTGAAATATTTGAAAAATAAGTACTTTTAAGAGCCCAAGAACATGTAATAAGAACAATACATTAGATTAGTGAAGAGTTCTAATAAACAATCCAAGGCAGTTGGTGGCTGCAGGTCATAAATGTCACTTATTAATGATAACTTGATAAAACCATCTTTATAAAGAAAAATCTGAGAGAAATGCATATTTAATAACCCATGTGTGCTGCAGTACCTTAAAAGATAATTTCAGTATTTCCAAAATGAAATACACCTTCATTTTGACTAAACAATGTACCACCATTGCTTAGCTAATTAACTACATTTGCTTCACATTGTATCTTAAGGATCTGTTCTAATATTCTGGATGGAAACAAGACATTTTAATGGACGTGTAAGATTATGAACAATTGTTTATACTTCAAACTTAAACCATGTAAAGAGAGAACATATTTTGAATAGTACAACCCTATTTAAATTCCGGATTTGAAATTGTAAATCATATGCAATTTATTTAAAGCTTAGATTCATTCCTCATTTTAAAATGTTACTTCCTTTTATTAATGGGAAGCACTATTTAAAAGCCAAAGGCATTTCTAACAGAAAATGACATGTCTGCATAAATCATAAATAACGCTAAGCACTTTACATGTTAAGTCTACCAGAAATGTAAAATAATTACATACAAGTACTATTTAATGAACATTATACATTTGAACTATTGATACTTTTGAAAACTTTGATAATGCTATATCATTGTATGCCTCAGTATTGATTATGAGTTAAAAAAATGCTTGCAGTCATTGCTTGAGTTATTGAAAATACATCAACACATTCACATATTTTTCAGTTTAAATATAAACATAATATGTATATCTCTTTCATATATAATTCTTGGTTACAATTTTTTCCCTTCACTGTAATCGTAGAGACTCTCATTTTCTTACTGGTTTTGTTACCCATAATATATTCCCCAGTGTGGGGTTTACAAATGTAGAAAAGTATGAAATTTGGCTCCTTTGAAGATGTCACAGAAGTAATATCTTTCATAGCAAAAGGAAGCTTTAGACTTTCTGAATGTCTTTGGCAGAGTCTATAGCAATGGGTTTTATACTTTGGTAACATTGAATTCAGAGAACAAATGACTGCTTTTGTAGGAAATGTTCACCTATCCTTTTCTTCTGTCTTCTGAGGATGGAGTGAAAAAAAGAAATACTATAGAAACTAACCTCTCTGGTCTTTGTTGAATGTAGATACAGTTGTTTTTTTTTTTTTTATTTTTCCTTCTGTATAACCAGTTTTCTCAATGCAAGATCTAAAAATATAGATTGCTTAAAAATTGTTTCAATCCTTATTTTTTGAAATTATCATAAAGATTTAAAAGTTCCTTTTTAAATATAGATTACATAAACCTCACTCTCTAATATAACAAGCCATTTACAATTATCCTGATGCAATAGAAAATATAAATTGGCAGGTAAATTATTATTTTACAAAACAAATATCTTTATATTAACATCAAATTTTTCTTATTAGACTTGTGAAACATAACATTGCTAGAAGAATAAGTGTTTAACAACAATTAACATCAAGGGCCTAATTAGAGTTTTAATTTGAAAACTAAAATGTGCATTCACACTTGTAGTGTATTTACTCTAATAGTGAGTGTCGCAGAAAATAAATTGAATAGGATTTTTTTTAAATTAATGAAAATAAATTGCTTTTGTTATATGCCTACTCATGTAGTTGATAAATTAGAAAATAAGGGTTGAATATGTCATTTTTACCCATTTATCATCATTATCACCATCAACTTCATCATCATCAACCAAAGCAAAACAATTCCCTTTGGAGAATTTGTTTAGTTATTATGTATAAGAGAAATGTTCAAGTGCCTTTTTAAGTAGATAATTTGGAGTTTAAATTCCTACTCTGCCTCTTGGACTATGTGAATAAGTTGGGCAATCTACCGAGTTTCTCTTTTTACTTTGGATGAGATGTTTAAAACATTGCCTAATATATAATGAGCAATTAATAAATACTATCATTATTACTTTGACTATTATTATTAATAATATATTTTGTTCCAAAAATAGCTCTATAAGACAGGTACTATAACTATCTCCTTTTTATAAAGAAACTGGTTAAAAAATTATCTTAGGTGATATATCTAGAAAGAAATAAGGTAGGAATATAAACACAGGTAGTCAGTCAACTCCAGAGCCCAAGCTACCTAAAGGTACTACCTAAATGTAAAACTAATACTATTTTATCTCTCTTAGAGGACACTAAACTCACTCCAAACAGGATTGATATATGAAAAATGAAATATTGCCAACAAATATGTGTTGGATAAACAGCTTATCATAAAGCATATTGTGTGTTCAAATGCAATGCAAACATACAAGAATATCTGATTAAAATGAAGAAGTAAATTTAGTTGAAACAAAATGAAGTCAATTAATTAAGCAAATTTATAAAGTAAATCTGATTAAAATATATTTTGAGAAGAAAAATGCTCCTGATTCCAATCTTAGTTTTTCTTTCTTTTTTTATATCTAAAACGTATAAAAGAAACAATGTAAGATATGACAAGAAAGTCTTGTTTATGTCTAAGAGAATTTAGCTATAAACAAATCTAACCACCAATGAAAAGCAGAAGCCACTGGAGGGAAATAAATCTCCTATCATCATCTGCAGAAATAGCAATGAACATTTCTATCAGATGATGAATAAGAAATATTTTAGCCTGAGTTGTAGAGGAAACTAAATAAAGGGATAACAATCAGGAACATTCACTCTCAGAAAGAATTGCAGTCTAGTCCTGTAAAAGATTAAAACAAAACAAAATTTAAAAGCAAATCTACTAGCTAACATTAAAGCATAACTGAGATTAACTTAGTGATAGACAAGAGATAAAATCCTGGATTGTCCATGGCAAATTCTGGAGAGGAACTTGGCCACATGAATTGGGAATATAGTTTTAAGGCACATAAGGCTGTACTTTATTGGTCCATTCATACATGTCTAAGGTACATTCTAAGGTAAAAGGCTACAGACTACTACCTAAAATATTTTTAAATGGAATCATTTCACAGGACTAAAAAGTTAATATAATTAGTCTCATATATTCTGAGCCAAAATAACCCTTAAAAAAAGAAAAATGAAAATAAATTTAAAATTAATTTGTTCTCAGAATTCCCTGGTGGTCCAGTCATTAGGACTCTGTGTTTCCAATTTTGGGGTCACAGGTTCGATCCCTGGTTGGGGAACTAAGATCCCACAAGCTGCTTGGTGCAGCCAAGAAATAAAATTAAGTAGCTCTCCAACTGATTGAAGTAAAATTTCTCTAGTTATACAAATTAATCCCTAAGGAATAAATCCAAATCAGTTAAGAAAGATACTGCATGAGGATTAGTAAAGAATATTTGATATTAATTAGTAAAGAATTTGATATATATTAGTAAATAAATCTTGATATTACGCATTTGCATTAAATGTCAATTTTACAGAAAAGTCTCTACTAAGGATCTAATTGCACTCAATTAAAAAATACTTTCATTTTAAAGCCACACAGGATATTTAAGTAAAGAAAAGAAAAACAAAGACAATAAAAAAACACAGCTTGATAGAGAAAGGAAAAAAATGGTAGTTAGAACACTTGAGTGTGCACATAAAATAAATGGTTCATTATAACACTTCACAAAATATGATTGATATTTATACCATTGGGGAGTATCTGATCAAAGTAAATGCATTCCAAAATTATTGGTGAATACAGAGTAAGCAGTGTATCTGTTGGATTGCCGAGTGGATGAAGTACAGGGTAGTTTTGAACCCAATGATATTCTGCCCTGAAGACTTTGATTAAATTATGTGGCTCTCTACCCAATATTCTGGATGTTTCTTCAGCAGTCTCTACAGTAGACAGAATCAACTTTCTTCTCACAAAACATTGGTACATCTTGCTGACCAGGCTCCATCTGATGATCACTACACATACGTTCAAATAGAATTCAGATACAGATGGATAATTTAGTCAGTTCTCAGTATAAAGGTCATTAACAGGATATTAGCAAGACATTCACAGGAGAGAGGGAGAGAGAGAGACTAAGAGAAAGACAAAAAAGGCATAGCCAGAGGGGATGGCAGCTGAGAAGAGGAGGAGGGAGAGATTACATACATCATAAATGGCTACATGAAGCCACAGTATTGCTTAGAGTCTATCCCCCATGTTTTGTGTGCTAGAATTCATTAACGTATAGCTTCAGTCAGTGTATAAAGTGCTGTATCCATAAATACAGCTTTTGTTTTAGAACATTTTAATTTTAGTGTCTTTTCCTGAGAGAAATAATAGAAATTTTAGCCAAATTCCTTTTAGTCAGTCATCATTTTGAAACATTCTCAAATACATTCAGGGAAGAATTAGAGTTTTAAATGAGCTCTAACCTATTCTCTCCCTCTAATATTACAATATACCTAGGCAAAAATCCTTACATGTCTATTGCATACTGCATATTGCTCTAGGCCAAGAGATTCTACATCACCTGACTCTTGAAATTCTGTACTTAATAATTCTTTGGGAAGATTTTTCTTTTTCCCCATAATAAAATATAAATCCCTTTATTTTTCTATTACACAAAGTTTCTTCTTTTTCATTATTCAACTATGTGATTTAATTACAAAGATTCACCCAGTCAACAGTCTCTGTTTGCTTAGTATATTTAATGTTGTAATAATTATTACAATAACAACAATGATGGCAGCAATACCTGTATTAGTTTCCTACTGCTGCTATAACAAATTACCACAAAGTTAGTGACTTAAAGCAAAAAGAATATACATTTATTATCTTACAGTTCTGGTGGTTGGAAGTCCTAAAAGCAATGTGTCAACAAGGCTTCACTACTTCTGGAGGCTCTAGGGGAGAATCTGTTTCCTTGCCATATCCAATGTGATAGTATTTGGAGGTGAGGCCTTTGGGAGGTTATTTTGGAGATAACTGGTCAGCTCTACCCCCATGAATGGGATTATTACCCTCAAAAAAGAAGTCCCAGAGAGCTCTCTTGGCAGTTCCAGAATGTAAGAACGCATTGAGAAGACAGCTGTCTGTGGACCCAGAAACAAGTCCTCACAAGACACTGATTCTGCCAGTGCCTTGACCTTGGACTTCCCAGTCTCTACAACTGTGATAAATTTCTCTTGTTTATAAACCACCCAGTCTAAGGTATTTTTGTTTGTTAGCCTGATTGGACTAAGACACACACCTAATCATATACCCAAATATAACCAGGAAGCTCAAAACTTCTTTGATTCCAATACATTTTAATTATGTCTGGGATGTTTTGCGATCACTCATTGGAGTTTCAGTGCCAGATACACAGATAACAAGTTAATTCCTTACAAACTCTTTGACATGTTCACAATCTGGTTGCAGATGAACACAGAAATATAAACAATGGCGAAGAAAGCCTTGTGTGATTAATGTTATAATATCACTCATTCTCCCTGAGTTAAATGTTTGGATACTTTCTCTTCTCTTATGAGGTAAAAATAATGAGGCAGGTTTAAAATGGTTCAAAGGAGAGATAAATCACTGGGAGTCTTACAAAAGAAGTGGCATTTGAACTAAACCTTAGATGATTTTAGTTATTAAAATTAGCAGAGGAAAAGCTGTGGAAATTCTCTAAAAGCAAGAAAAGGGGAGGGATCTATGTTTGAGAAATGGAAAGTAGTCCTTTGTGGATCCATCATAAATCATGTAAAGGGTCAAGTTGGAAATATGGGAGAAACAGTATTGGAAACAGATCACAGAGGACTTAAAAACCAGGCAAGTTGGCTTTAGCTTTCTTCCCTAGATGATGAGGAGCCATTGAGAATTTTGAGCAGGCTAGTGACGTGATTAGGTATGGGTTTTGGTGTGATTCAATTGACATATATATGCAGAATGAATGAAGTGTGTTTGAGTGATAGCAAAGACATTTGAAAGACTTATTTGATTAGACTGACACATATTACATGTATTAATTGTTCCTTTTGGAACAATTAAGAGATTGTTAATCTTAATTGGAGATCTGGAACACTCAGTCTCCAGATAGTCACAAGACTGGCTCTCTAAATGGCTCCCAATTTCTAGTGAATTGTCACCTCCTCAGAGAGGCTGTTCCTGACTCTTTCTTTCTCTGAGACATTCCATCAATCTTACCTTCTTTATTCTTCTTCTTAGCACTTACCACTGTTTCATTATGCATCTAACTTGCTTAATTTGTTTTTCATACTAGAATCCAAGTTCTAAGAGGACAGTGACTTTGTCTATCTTGTTTACCACAGCACCTAAAAAAGCTTCTGACACATAGGAAACAACCCATTTTTATTAAAATGTATAAACAACTTGAAGACTAAGAATACAAATCAAGGCAATAGTGTCATTGACAGAAAACAGGACACCAAAAATACCTATTATACTAGAAAGTATTAAAAATACTCACAATTACTCCCTGTCCTCACTGTCTAGACCATTTTAGGAGATCTATATAAATATATTCAAATGCATTTGAAGGTAATCTCAAAATTTAATGACACCTAGCTTTCAAACTTATCCCTAGCTGAGCCTACATACTTTCATCTTAGTTCACCAGCCTTGAATTATTTAACTTCTTGGTCCTTAATCTAATCTGGCACTCTCATCCTCATTTGGCTTTCATCGTGATTCTTAGTTGGAATTTAGATTTAAAAGGGCATGATGTGAGTTTCTTGTTCCAAGTTTTGTTCCCCAGAAACCTCTTTCTAGTCTCTAGATAATCCTCCAAGGGTAGGGGTAATTCAGGCTGAGATTCAATGAACTATCAGTCTTCAGATTCAAGGAAGAGTACAGTGATATTGGTGTCATTTCCCTCCCCCATCAAATATTTCAATGTTCAGCCTCCATTCAAAACTATTTAAATACTACCCACCATAAATAGAATATGGCCAACTTAGATTTAAGATGAAAATGCACCTTTTAAACGTAAATCACATTAAAAAATAACACTACCCATTTAGATTTCAGGGTCAGATTCAGTTTAAAATAAGAAATAAAAGTCCATGTCAGAAACCAGAAAGTTAAACTATGTTATATGAAGCACTATGTATTGAAATATTCCTGTTTGTACACTATGCTAATATAAATTTAATCAATATATTCAAAATATGTAATCTATACTGCTTTTCACAGTTTTTTATTGTCACTGTAGAGAAATTGGTAGCATCTTTTTTTCCAATGTAGCTTTGAAGCATGATCATAGCTACATATAATGATCAAAATTGCAGACTTACCCTAATTACTTTGTTTTATTCATGGTCTTAAATCTCAAGGCAGATTTTGTGCTTTGAGAAAATAAATACAAGCTATTAGGCTCACAAGATTCATTTATTTTGACATAAAAATAAAATGAAATAATTTTTAGTCAACTAATATGTTAGTTTCCATGATACAGTTTAGGATTAGAAGTAATAAAAACAAAAGAACTATCTAGATAAGGAATATTCATTAATATGATGAAAACTTAATACAACTTCTTTTCTATTGCTCAAAACTGTATTTACTATAAATTTGAGTTTCCAGTACTGTAAAATGCCTGTGATATCTGTAAAACTTATTAGACAAGGAGGGAATTTTATCTGAAGAAAGTATCCTCATCTTTTGCATATCCTGCAAATCCAAAACTAAGAGATGAGAAAGGGTTTAAGCAATAAGCCCAGATTTTGAAGCATACATTTTCTTTTCTGCTATTTAAAAATATCTATGTACAAAAGAGGTCAAGAAAGCTTGTAGCCTTAATAGCTTTTCTTTCTCATGAACAGCTAAACCTTAACGGATCATTCCATTATTGGATAATTTCTTCTTTTGAAATCTTCCAAACACTTTCAGAGTAAAATGGCTGATTTGTTTCTGACTTAACCCTTCTGGTGAAATATGGGTTTTAGCACCTGTGACATAACTACAGCCTTTTCATGTTTTCTTTAAATTTTCCTAAATAAAATATATTTTTATATTTATATTTATAAATATAATATAAATATATATATTTATATTATATTTATATTTTATATTTATATTTGGATACCTTAGCATTCTGAATATAGCTTAATGTAGCCCTGCCTTTCATTTAATGTAATAACTGTCATATAGCCATCATCTCTCTTACTAATACCTGTCTTACTATAGTTTATTATAGGAATCAATTAATTCTAGTCACTACCTGATTTATATGTGGGAGCTTAAAACAGAATGAGAAAGAAAATGTAATTATTTTCTGTAAAAAGAAAACAAACTAATCACTCATTATACTAAAAATTATTTGTTTAGTGTCTTTCTTCTTCCCTGGACTATAAAATTCTTGATAACCATATTATTTACTTTTTACACCCTTATCTCCAGTGCATAGCACAAAGAATGACATATAATTGTTACATATTAAATGCTATTTAACCAAGCCTAACAGTCACAAATTATAGAAAATTGTTTGAAAGTAATGGAAAAGTTTAGTATGAAGAGGAAAAACCTAATGGTTTTCATGATTTTTTAAAAATGTTTCAAATTTATTTATCAAAATCACTATTATTATCATTAACCCTATGGAGCTGGCCTGACTTTCTATTTTACAGAAGAGGAAACTGGGATTTAAAGAGGATATGAAGGGCTTCCCTGGTAGTGCAGTGGTTGAGAGTCCGCCTGCCGATGCAGGGGACATAGGTTCGTGCCCCGGTCTGGGAAGATCCCACATGCCGCGGAGTGGCTGGGCCCGTGAGCCATGGCTGCTGAGCCTGCACGTCCGGAGCCTGTGCTCCACAATGGGAGAGGCCACAACAGTGAGAGGCCTGCATAACGCAAAACAAACAAACGAAACAAAAAAACAAAAAAAAAAGAGGATATGAAATTTTCTGGAGTTTATAAAAACTAGTAGATAGGTGTTGATGGGTCTGGATTATATACCTAGGTCTTCCTCCAAAGTGCAGAGTCTTTACTACTATACTGCTTCTACTGCTACATAGATGAGTAAGTAAAACAGAGTTGATCGTAGTCCAGTGTATAGAATGGGAAACCACTGAGTGCCTCTGTCTATATTAACACTAAATCAACTTTTTTTTTCTTTTACCATATTTCTAGGCAGATTTCTTTATTTCTTTGTTTATGATCTATTTTCACCAACCAAACTCCTCAAGAGTAAGAAACTTGGGTGTCTTTTTAACCACTACATGTTGTCCCTAAAAGTAGACTAAACATGGGCTTGGCCAAAAAGTTCCTTCGGTTTTTAAGTAAACGTAAAAGACATATTTTTCATTTTCACCAAGAACTTTATTGAACAACCTATTCACTGTTTTGTTCCAATATCCTCTGCCATTTTTCAGGAAACGTCATATAATTCCATCTTCCCCAAACTCTTTGTCTTTCTGAGCAAAGAACCATTCCAGGTGCCTTTTATAGCCTTCCAGGGAATGGAAATTTTTTCCACTAAGAGAATTTTGTAAAGACCGAAGTAAATGGAAATCCAAAGGTGCAATGTCTGGTGAATATAGCAGATGAATCAGAATTTCCCAGCCAAGCTGTAACAGTTTTTGCCTGGTCATCAAAGAAACATGTGGTCTTACATTATCCTGATGGAAGATTATGCATTTTCTGTTGACTAATTCTGGATGATTTTTGTCGAGTGCTGCTTTCAGTTGGTCTAATTGGGAGCAGTACTTGTTGGAATTAATCATTTCGTTTTCCAGAAGGAGCTCATCATAGAGGACTCCCTCCCAATCCCACCATATACACAACATCACCTTCTTTGGATGAAGACCGGCCTTTGGTGTGGTTGGTGGTGGTTCGTTTCACTTGCCCCACAATCTCTTCTGCTCCACATTATTGTACAATATCCACTTTTCATCACCCATCACAATTTGTTTTCAAAACAGAACATTTTCATTATGTTTAAGTAGAGAATTTTACGTGGAAATATGGTCAAGGAAGTTTTTTCGCTTAACTTATGTGGAACCCAAACATCAAAGCGATTAACATAACCAAGCTGGTGCAAACAATTTTCAACACTTGATTTGGATATTTTTAGTATGTCGGCTATCTCCTGAGTGGTATAACACTGATTGTTCTCAATTAATGTCTCCATTTGATCGCTATCAACTTCAACTGGTCTACCCAATTTTGGAGCATAGTCCAGTGAGAAATCTCCAGAACGAAAATTCGCAGACCACTTTTGACACATTTGATCAGTCACAGCACCTTCTCCATACACTGCACAAACCTTTTTTTGTGTTTCAGTTGCATTTTTACCTTTCTTGAAATAATAAAGCACGATATGCCAAAAATGTTGCTTTTTTTCTTCCATCTTCAATATTAAAAATCTACACAAAAATTCACCAATTTTGATAAATGTTTTTTAAATGCATGCTGATAGGACAGTTGTCACTATATAATCTAACAAAATTGCTTCAGATGGAGTTAAAGACAACTAAGTGCTACTAGAGTCATACTACAGAAAAAAATGAATGAGATTTTTGGCCAACCCATTATTATTCATCTTAGTTACTTTGGGCTGCTATAACACAATACCACAGAGTAGGTGGCTTACAAAACAACAGAAATTTATTTCTCACAGTTTGGCAGGATGGCAAGTCCAAAATCATGACACCAGCATGGTTGGGGTCCGGTGCTACAGACTGTGGACTTCTCACTGGGTCCTCACATGGTGGAAAGGCTAGGGAGCTCTGCGTGGTCTCTTTTACATAGGCAGTATTCCCAATCATGAATGTTTGACCCTCATGACCTAATCACTAATAAGTACCATTACCTTGAGGGTTAGCTTTCAACATATGAATTTTGAAAAGGCACAACATTCAAACCATAGCAATATTGCACAGGAACTGTACCCAGGAAGAGCTCAACAAATCTTTATTAAATAATGAATGTGTGGTAATTCAAGGAATGAGTGTCACTAATGATTAAGTTTACTTCTGAATTAAGATAGAAGTATTATTACGATATTACCTCTTAGCTATTGATCCAAAATGAAGTGTGATATTTTACAGTTAGGAAAGAGAGCTAATACAAAAATATTTTTAACATCTTTAATATTTAAAAGGCCAAACAAATGCTAGTGGTTTAGTTATGAGGAAGCTCTCTGTGGCACAATGAATTCAACAAGTAAAGAAGGCAAAAAATCCAGGTTCAAAGTAGAATTCGAACATGTATTAGTTGTGTGACTTGTGATAAATCACTTAATCCCATCTCTAAATGGCAATAATAATAGTCTCTGACTCCTAGGTTTGTTGTAAGATGAATATGTTACTAGAAAATAAAGTCCTTAACTCAGTGCTTAGCATATAATCATCTAAAAGAATTGTTGTTATTGTTTGAGAGTAAACTCTAGCTTTCAATAATTTTTTAAAACCCTGTTTCAAAATCAAAAGATAATTCACATATTCAGTAACATGATTTTAGCCTCCTTTATAGCTAAAAGTTTTAAGAGAGTGATTTTCACTTTTTGGTTAATTCTTCATATTGGGTAATGCTAAATAAATGAAAACTGTTCCAATTATAACTTTGATTTTAATAGTAGTAATGTGGATTTATAATTGCATCAAACTGCTAAGTCAAATAATAGAAAACAACATTATTGCTGTTTTTAGACATGTTTATTATATCTCATTTTGCTAAGATTTGCCTTCAGACTTCTACTTACCTGTGCATAATATAGCTTTGCAAAGTTACCTAGCATACAAAAAAAAAAAAAAAAAGAAAGAAAAAAACTTTATAAGAAGAAAACAAACAAAACTTTATTTATTTAAGCCATTTGTTTTATGTATTAACAAACGTATCAAAACTATCTGAGTAAGATTCATTCTAACTAAAGCAACCTAAGACATTAACATACGTGACTTGTTTCAAGGATCTAGAAATGAGTCAATTACATTAGTGGTTTAAGCATATTTGTTCACTGTATACTTTTATTGGATTATGAAGAAGAAAGATCATTGATTTAATTTCAGAAACTATTTATTTTCTAATTCATTCATATTAAATTTACAGATTTCAAAATAGTTTTTGTTAATTTTATACAAATTTTTTCTTTACAATCTTATTTTTTAATATACTGTTCTAAATGTGTCCAAACTTACTAACAAGAAAAAAAATTAGACTGTACTAATTCATCACCACTGGCACAGCTGGTCCTTTACTGATATTTATGCAGAACTAACCAATGGCCCAATGAACACTTTAAAGAATTCAATAGTTTTTCAAATCTTAATAGGTACTTATCATTGGAAAGATTTGTCTTATTGAATACTTTTGATAATTTTGTTTTCCCTATGGTCTCACTATCAGTTCACTTGGAAGTGTAGAGGTCTTAAACTTCCTTATCATATTCTTGTCAATAGGAGAAAAACAGAGAGCTTCAAAAACTTTTGGTTCTATGTATTTCTGCCAATCAAGGTAATCCAGGAGATAAATGGAACAATAAGAAAAGACCCTATTCCTTTGTTCACCACTAATTCATCACAGTTTTCATGGCTGGATCTCAACTGAAGCAACACAGATTTGACCTTTAAGTCTTAGCTAGGCTGTGTTTGATCATATCTCCCTCAGGTATAACTTCATTGAATTCAGTACTTCCATTGCCCTTTTTCCATAATTTGACTTTGATTTATCTTTTAACTATCAGCAGTCAACATTAACACACTAAGCCATGGGTGTGAAAATCAAGTGATGTGCTTTATCAGGCCTGTAATCATATATATATATCCATTCAATACCATTCTATTAACTTTGAAGCAAAAATACAATTTGATTTTATTGATTTAACAACAGAACAAATTTGCACAATTAGTTATCTCTTGTTATAACTACTTTAGCTGCCTTGGGATTTTGAGACTGAGGTACTTTTACAGGCAGAAAATATAAAGCCATTAATGAGGTCAAAATACAGCAGTGATTCAGGTACAATATTCAGTTATTCTTATGATTTCACATGAAACATTTCTATTGATGTATTTCTTTTTTCCCCTTCAACAGACATTGGGTGAATTATAAAACTTCACTGAAAGTTAATTCAAGGAGGTTTACTAAACAGTAAAAACTTAAATCCTTAAGGATCATTTTTTTTCCCCTAATAATTGTTTCTTTTAAACTGATATAAACCTACCTGACCCTCCAGTAATTTTTTACTTCTAACCAACTGGAAGTTAATGAACCATGAATTACACTGGGGAAGAGAATTGGCTTTTTACAAGGAGCTGGAATGTGTTGAATGTGGTGAGAGAACATTAACAAGTCTGTCAATTAGCCTGGAAGGTATTTGTTGGATTTTATGTGTTTTGTTTCCTTGCTCAATATATCAAATGAATTCCCTTCATTTTGTTTAATATATTTCTAATAACAGTAACCAAACAGCCTTTTTCTCAATCTATAATTTGTCTTTCATAACAGTCTGCTCAGAAGTTGCAGAGACCTAAACACAAACTTTTCAGACTCACAGTGTGATTGTCCTACTTCCTGACTCTCAGTACAGTAATTTTTGAGGAAGAGTTAGTTACTTATTCTTAAATTCCTTACCAGTTTATGCACATAACTAATTTTCATTTGAGCCAGTGTTCTAACCAAACCATTTAACAAACCTCAGGTGGAGACAGATATTACAGCATTTCCTCAAACTTTCAAAGGCATATTACTGATAACTCTATCCTAATAACTAATAAGAGTATCCACTCATTAGTGACATGGTAGATTATTAGTATTTATGACTTTCATAGTCTTTGCTTGTTTGTTTTACATCTTTATTGGCATATAATTGCTTTACAATGGTGTGTTAATTTCTGCTTTATAACAAAGTGAATCAGTTATACATATACATATGTTCCCATATCTCTTCCCTCTTGCGTCTCCCTCCCTCCCACCCTCCCCCTTTCATAGTCTTAAAAAGTTTTCCCAAGTGCATAGGGAAGATAATCTATTTACTCATACTATCCATTATTTCTTAACCGAATGTTTTTCAAACCTTGGTAAACCTGAGAGCCTAAATTCAAAACAAACATAAACAAAGAAAATAAGCTTAGAAAAAAATGAAAAGAAAGAAAGGAAAGGAAAGATCTATTACTAAAATGAAAGAGGACCTTCATTTTAACTTTTCTCGGTACACGGGCCTCTCACTGTTTTGGCCTCTCCCGTTGCGGAGCACAGGCGCAGGCTCAGAGACCATGGCTCATGGGCCCAGCTTCTCTGCAGCATATGGGATCCTCCCAGACAGGGGCACGAACCCATGCCCCCTGTATCGGCAGGCGGACTCTCAACCACTGAGCCACCAGGGAAGCCCTCATTTTAACTTTTTTAACTTTTCAGGGCTCAAGAATTCAAAACAAAAATAATCACTATATAAATTATGAACTAGCACGTAAAAATTTATTATCCCATCTTTGCAGAATTATAATTTGAAGTATCAATATTACTGTTTTTTACCATAGATAAACATAATTTTAAGGAGAATTGTGATTATTAACTTTTATTAAAATCACCTAAATGATTAATTAAAAATAAAAACACCTAAGGTAATTGTAAGAGAACTTGGTCTTAATTTTCTAAACATCCAATTCATCATTCACTATTATAACACCCAGAGGATTGCACATTTTAATACTTGAACCAGTTGGGAACATTATACAGAAAACAATTTATTGGCCAAATGGATACTTATTAAGGCACAGAGACATGTGTGCTACATGTAGTAATAATGATTTTAGAAAGG
The DNA here is from genome assembly GCF_963924675.1 of Phocoena phocoena. Taxonomy (NCBI): domain Eukaryota; kingdom Metazoa; phylum Chordata; class Mammalia; order Artiodactyla; family Phocoenidae; genus Phocoena; species Phocoena phocoena. The sequence goes on along the minus strand of NC_089219.1, from coordinate 70,645,424 downwards.
AAGTGTTTTTTGTTTTGTTTTGTTTTTTACTATAAAGTATTCCACTAGTAAATAGAACAGAGAACAATAAAATAAAATATAGGTATTGAATACATCTGTAAAGAATCCTTTAAATGCTATGTATTCTTCTATCAGTGTTGTGAGAACTCCATTTATTGTAATACAGTAATTAAAAAAATTCTATAGAAATATGCTTCATTTCATTGAAGACTTTAAAAATAATTGCCTGAAAGAGCAATGCTACTGCTGAGCTTAAAACTTAGTAATTAATATTTTTTTGAATCTAAACTGATGTTGTTTGGATTGGTGGAATATTTTGTTTGCCTACAATATTTGCTACATAATTCATGGCATATGACATTTCAATTAATAAATAATAAATTACTTTCAAAACATAAACAAATATTTCCTTTTCTATTCCATTTTTCTGCAAGTAGACAAAATGTCAGCAAATAAGTTATTTTCAAAATAAGATGTTCGTATGATGATAGATCATACAGTTAAACTGAAGGAGCAAAATTCAGGCTTCAAATACTCAGAAACCCAACTTTCCTACTATGTTTTTCAAGATTACATTCTAGAAATAGTAAACAGTGAATTTCCTCACATATTAGAAAATACTTAATGGCTGTACTGTCTCATAATGAGATTGAAATTATAAACAGCAAATATCTTGGGCTCCTCCCTCTCTCTCATTCCAGTATATCAGCTATCTATTTTTAAAATAATGCTGGTGAAAAGAAACGCATAAAATCTCAGGAGTAAACAATGTCTATTCATTTTTTCCTCAGAAGCCAGTGGGTGGTCTGAGAGGTTCTGTTTCTCTGGGTAATTGATCTTCTACAGGCTCACACATGTGACTACGAGCAGGTGACAGTTCTGCTAGGAGCTGGCTATGTAAGGTGGCCTCAACTGGAGCTACTCAACTCTGCTCTAGATATTTCTTATCTTCCAGTAAGGTAGCTCTGGCCTGTTTCCATGGTGGTAGCTTTGTTCCAAGAAAGAAAGTGGAAGTGAGAAAGCATTTCTCAAGTCTGCACTTGTGGCAAGTTTGCTACTATCACAGTGGGCAAAGAAAGTCATATGGCTAATCCCAGAGTTAGTTTGGAAAAATAGACACCACCTCTTGAGGAAAGTAGCTGCAATGCCAAATTGTAAAGAGCTTAGATATTTTTATAGATAGAGTGGTGCTGGAATTTTTGCCAACAATCCATTACACTCTACATCTAGTTTGTTATCAGTTCCCTCTGAATACAAAACCATATGGTCCATGTTGTTCTTCCTGACCTGTTTCTAATATTACTACCCTAATGTAAAATCATGTTAACACTTACCTGAAATATGATACTGATCGTGTAACTAGATTTCATCACTCCTAAGTTTTGCTCCTCCTCAATATTTCCTACATACATTTCAGGTATTTCAAGACTTTGTTTGTTTGCTTGTTTTTTGTTTTGCTTATCTTTTCTACCATGTTTAATGACACTTATTAGAGCATAGGGTTGTGATGCACTCTTCTTTATATCTTCTATAGTTTTTGTAAATATTGTCCAATATGTTGTCCACAAAATACACTTAATTGTTTTCAGTTAGGAAAATAGATGAATGAATGAATGAAAGGAAAATAAATCACAAAATAATCAAATCTAAAATCTCAACCTCAAATATTTTCAGATATAATTATTTCTTAGGATCCCTATGAATTCAGATCCCCTTTCCAAACCCTTAGAAGTATGACTTTACTCATCTTAACTTATATGTCTTATTGGCTGTTACTAGATGACAATTTTGTAACATTCTAAAACTTTCTAGGTATAGTTATGCTGCCTCCTTTCTGCATTATTATGATCTCTTACATCTATGAAATGCACTGGGGTATTTATACTAGAGGCTACAGTGTGTTTCATGTTACATTCGAGTTTGTAGAAGGTATAGTCCTGAGACAATTCTTACAGCAATGAAGAAGTAACATTAAAACAAATGCTCAATTCCCTCTTTGATTGATTGATATCATAATTATTGTTCCAGATCCTCTCAGTATGTAAATCATCCTTGAGAAGTAAATTAGTCCTTTGTGAAGTTTCATAATAACTCCTTAAAGTATATACTTCATGAAATTATTGTTTTAATGAACTAATTGATACCAGTGTGGCTTAAAGATTTTTATGATGTTTCCCAAAAGCTTACTACATCAGCTAATAATCCATTTATTGGTATTTTCTGACTCATTGCAGGTTTTGAATGCATAGTTTGTGTCAGAGAATCCATGGAAGACAAATTTGTCCTCATAATACCTACATCATGGTGGTCAGACACCAATAGTGTTAAAGTAATCCGACAAGGAGGCCAGTAGACCGAGGTAGCTCTAATGCCTTGGTAGTCTATATAAGCCAACTGAAACCTAAGCCAGAGTCAATTCCTATAAATGCCTCAAGGATAAGAAGAACAACCAATTACAGACACCCAACTAAGCTTTCCCGAGTAATGCAACTACTTAAGCCAATCAAATATATATGTATATATACATATACATATATATATATATATATTTTTTTCTTTATTTCTATGTTTTTCCTATAAAAACCTTGTTCCTAACGCCTTTCAGTAGAGCACTCCTAATCACTTCTGGTTTGGTATTGCCCAACTGGAATTGATTTTTGCTCAGATAAACTCTCAAAATTTGTAATATGCCTTGGTTTATCTTTTAACAGTGGAATAACCATATAATTTATCCAAACCAGGACACTCTTGAGATTAAAAGGACTGCTATTAATACCTATAACAGAAAATACAGGACTATTCTAGGAAAATGAGACAAATGGTCACCACAAATATCAGCAACCCATTATAATATGATTCCCATATAAAATACAATGTGTGTATTTAGATGGGGGGTATTTGGAGAGAGACCCTGAAATCTTGTAGTATTAAAGAAAATGAAAAGCCAGAGAGTACTTAAAGTAGTAGAGACAGATTCCATTCAAGAACTGTTGTAATAGGGGAAAAGAGATCTCAGTGTTGAATTGGGCTCAATTCTGAATATGGCAAGGACAGGTATGATTTATAGCCAAGGAGTAGGATATGGGGTCAATAGATGGGAAATTACTAAGCAGAGACATCAAGGAAAGGTAGAGGAATTACTTCTAAACTGACCTAACAGGATTCTTGCAGAAGGCAGACCAGAGTGATTAGATGCCAATGGTGGAAGATGAAGATTTGATCAGATATTGAGAGGGATAAGATATCAAGGTGGAGGAGTCTCTCTAAAGTGACTTATGCAGGATTCTTGCTAAAACTGAGCTAAGCAGGTCAACAAAGGTTAGGGGACCAAGATATTGAGGTCTAATTGAGAAAAAGGTTCAGAGGAGCCTTACTAAAATGTGGTCAAGGAGAGAGTCTTTATCAGTGCACACACTTTTGCCATCCTCATGAAAGGTATTGGTAGATCTTGAAGACTAGAATATGGGCATAGAACAAAAAAGAGGAATGGGATATTCAGGGTTGCAGTGTAAGTGACTAGTTACTATTTCTTCCTACTTTTCTTCCTGTCTTCCTTTCTTCCTTTCCTCCTTCCTTCCTTCCTTCTTTCCTTCCTTCTTTCCTTTCTTTCTTCCAAAATTATTTATTAAGCAGGCTATGAGGGATATAATAATAACAAATATGCAATTAGTTCCTGTCCTTAAAGAATTCACATTTGGTTAGATTTAAAATTATGCAATTGAAATTTACTTACTTTTAAAACTACCTTTACAAAGAACTACAAAATAATAGTAGATCTGATAGGAACCTGAACTCTTAGTCTTGGGAGGGACTTAATCAGAAAACTATTTTCTGAGGAAGTGAGGTTTACACTGTTATCTGTCAGATAATTAGAATTCAGATACTGAAAAGAAGGGGAAAAAGATTTTTAGCCAAAGGCCTCAGACAAAGCTACTGGTATGAAATAAAAAAAAAAAAAATCAAATAAACATAAAAAAAATGATCAGAATGACTAGAAATGATAGATAAGAGGATATTTAGAAATGAGGAAATGAGGAAAGGGTTCAGATCATTGAAAGCAATTTAAGTAATTTTAAGGCTTTTCATTTGATACCAAGATCATGGTAAATTAGAGTAAGATGAGATAAATCTCAATATTATGATGACTTAACACACAGTTAAACAGTACTTTTCTTTGATATCAGAATTCTGTGTGTGGTGTAGGTGTTGAGGCATTATGTTGGGAGAGAGGATAAGGGCAGGTAGGAGTTCTGCTTCATGAAGTTATTCAAGGACCCAGGCTCCATAGCTCTTCCACATTGCACTCATAGCTCCAAATGTTGGCATAAATGCCCAGCAACCAAGTGAGGGACAGGAGAGTGCATGGAGGTTTGTGCAGGACATTTTACAGGCCAGTGTATACTTTTGCCTCACTCCATTGATCAAAACTCAATTACACGACTCTACCTAACTGAAGAAGAGGTTAAGAACTGCAGTTTGGCTGCGCTTACAGTGTGTAGGAGAAAAATAAAATGACTTTGATGGGCACGTACCATTCTTTGTGAGGACTGAAACCATGTATTCATACATTCAACCTGGACACTAAGAACAGAATCCATACCTACTGTTCACATTAACATGAGTTTGATATACCACTATATTTACTAATATTTCTTCATTGGTCCAGGAGTTTACTTAGCAAATAATTTGCTTTTTAATTATAGACACTTTCTGAAAGATACATCAACTCTTCAACGGAAAGCATTAAGAGACAGTTGTGCCCTAAGATTCTTTGAAAAATCCTCTTTGCTATTTCTACCAATCCCGTACTGTTTTAATGTGATCCTTACCAATTTCCAACGAATTATCTGCATGAAAAATTCATCTTAAACGAAACTTTCTATTCTGAATTAATTCTGACCTTATCTTTCCTCTTCTAGGGTACTGTGATAGCTTTAAAGAGATAGTGTTCTCTCCCTTACTGCAGTAAAAAATAAAATCTGCCTTGTGTTATCGGTAGTTTGTGTTGGTGATATTTGGAGTAGCTAGCATTCAACATTTGTTAAATTAAAACATTTATTTATCTGTTTATGTTATAGAAGGATGTGCTCTGATTTGTGTTTGCCTAAAAGTCTTTGTGATATAGTTTATTTTTTTTAGAATTTTACTAAAATTTACACATGATTTTGTAGCCTGTAGTAGCTATAAATACATAAATGACCAAACTCTAGTAGATTAAAACAAAATCCTGGGGAATTATATCCAGCAAGATGATTTATAGTGCCAAACAAGTGGTCTTGTAGAATCAAAACATTTCTAAGTTGTAGGGGGAGAGAGAATATTTTCAGATTATGCTAAACCTGGCAAATCCTCCCATTTCATAAAAGCTCAATGTGGACAAGTAAAGCCATTTTATAACTCAGGTCAATTTCAGAACTGAGATAGAACTGACAAATGAAACAAACCAAACAAGCAAAAACCCAGAGACACAGCATAAACAGACAGAATCCATTCCCTGAGCCCGTTTCCCTAAGAAATTACCACTTGAATTAGGAATTATGCAGGGTACCTACTGAAGAACAATAAGCTATTTAACAAAGCTGCATAGATCTCTGTGGTAGGTGTACAATAGGGAAACATAAGGCTATATAAACAGCACTGCTGATAACTCTATGTCAAATTCCCAACTTTAAGCAAAGGTAGAGCTTGAAGCTGATATTACTTTGCAGGTATTTCTTCAAAGAACTGACCTTTCTAATACAAATCATTGAAAGCAAGCATATTGACAATTATTTAGATCCAACTATATGCTGTCTACAGGAGACTCACTTTAGATCTAAGGGCACACATAGGTTGAAAGTGAAATGAAATGCAAAGATATTTCACGTGAATAGTAGCCAAAACAGAACAGGAGTGGCTATACTAATGTGAGACAAAATAGACTTTAATTCAAAACTGTTCCAAGAGACAAGGACATTAAATAATGACAAAAGGGTCACTTAACCAAGAAGATATATTTATATGGATATATATGCACCAAAATCAGAGCTCTAAATAAGTAAAGCCAACATTGATAAATCGAAGGGAGAAATGGGCAAATCTATAATAATAGTAGAAGATTTCAATATCCCAATTTAAATAATGGATAGAACAACCAGACAGATGATCAGTAAGGAACAGAACACTTAACATTAGACCAATTGAAAGTGCATATAAAATATATCCCACCCAATAACAGCAGAATATGCGTTCCTCTCACATGCACATGTAGCATTCTACAGGATAGAACACATATTAAGCCTCAAAACAAGTCTTAATAAATTTAATGAGATTAAAATCATACACAGTGTCTTTTCCAATCATAATGGAAACTAGGAATCAATAGCTAAAGGAAAACTAGAAAATTGACAAATACGTGGAAATTAAACAAAATGCTGATAACTCTATGTCAAATTCTCAATTTTAAGCAAGTTATTTAACTCATAGGTCAAAGAAGAAATCACAAGGGAAATTAGAAAATATCTTGAGACAAATGAACATAAAAACATAACATACCAAAACTTATGGGTTACAGTGAAAATAATGCCAAAGGGAAATTTGTAGCTGTAACCACTCACATAAAAAAGAAGAAAGACCTCAAATCAACAACCTTACTTTACAGCTTAGGGAACTAGAAAAATAACAAACTAAATCCAAAGCTAGCTGAGGAAGGAAATAAGATTAGAGCAGAGATAAATGAAATAGAATAAGAAAATGGAGAAAATCAGTGAAACCAAGAGTAGGTGTTTGGAAAAGACCAATAAAATTAACAAACTTAAGCTAAATGAACATTATATATACCCTGTTGTTTGGGATATAATATTTGGAAGTATCACACTTCTCCAAAAACACACATTTGCAGTTGGTTCTATGAGTCTAACAGAATTTTTATCATCTTTTTCTTATAATTATTAGCCTCTACACATTTAAATATTTTCCTAATATAAAGAAGTATTTTTATTCTTGATGATTTAATTGGTGATTAAATTTGGACCCAAATCACCTAGTAAATTTCAAGCTAATAAATAGTGAAGTAAAAGGACTTACTAAGCTTGCATTTCATATGAAAACAGGACATGAAGCAAAAACTTAGTATAGCTATTACTTTGGGGGGAAATGATTGGTCCAAGGAAATTGAAGTGAGGCACTGAAGAAAGGGAGATAGGGAAAAGAGTAAAACCTGGTTACTGTTGAGGACAACTGGAGCTCAATCCTGCTAAGACCTTCTAAGAAAATGTGTAGAACACACTTCAGAATTTTCCCACCAGTCTATGAAAAGGTTGGGGTATTTATCCAGAGTTCCTGTGCTCCATAAGTTGGGGGTTGCCCTGAGGAGCATTAACTTTCCCCACACTTTTTGTTGTACCTACTTATGATTAATTAAGTGACCTACTGCTGCTTTGAGGAGAGAGAACTAACATATGCCAAGGTGTGTGCTTGATTGTTTGATAAAGGACATTGGCAAGGATGCATTGGAATTGTCCACTACAAGGTGACAACCAGGATGTAGCATTGTGTGCCAAAATAGCCGCTAAAGCCCATCCTTTGTACCATTCAGATCTACGCCTGCTATATATAATTCTACTCTATCACTATCCCTGGTGGATAGTTATAATGTCAGAAAATTTAAAGAAAAACTTTATTTTCTTTAATAAGAAAGTTCGCAAATATACTTCAAATTAATTTAAAATCCATGTTGATATTGAAAATTCAGACTTATAGCAGTAAAATGTGTAAATTTCCTCAAAGATATTTCTAAAATAAAAGTCTCATCATTCTATTACAGTATTATATAAGGTGATATGTTTCTTTAATAAAGGCCCTGAAAGTGATGACATAGCTTTGGCAAATTTTTAATTAAAGTTTTAAGATGACATAGAAATTTAGCAGATTAAAAAGAGAAAATTAATTTATTTGTTAACTGTATTTGTTGTGTGGGTAGAATTAATTATAACTTCAGTCAAAATATTTACCTCACTTTTGACCTGCCTCATCAGAAAAAGATGGATAAGCTAAACCTAATATAATATTCCAAATGTCTCACTTTCAAGGAATAGAGATTTCATGGCACATAAAAACAGATTTTAAAACATTTTATAGTATGCATAAAATTGTATTATTATTCAATATTAATTTGAATTTGTTAATTTCTTATTTATACTTCACCTACATCACAAACTGATTTGAAGAAACTACTGAACTGAGAATTGTTTGTAAACATAGAATGGCTTTTTTCATTGATGTTTCAGTTTCACGTGTTTGACACCAACTGAAATAATGCCATCTCAGCATCAAGCATTAAGTTTTGTAGGATATCTCCCTTTTCTTTCACTATATATTGTAACTTTAAATATTTGCAAATAAAATTCAGAAAAAAGCAATGTAATGGTTGAGCAGAATTTTCTAATAATGTAACAAAAGGAGCTGAGAGTAAGGTTTTTCTTTCTTCACTGAGTAAATCTGTATCTTCGCAGGAGAAAAGTAGGTGAGGCCAATATTTTCTGAATTACATCTCCAAATGAATAACAAATGAGAAATCAATAACAGGAATCAAAACAGCAAAAATAAAAACAAACCACCTGGGAAATAAAAATAATTCTTCTTGGGCTTCCCTGGTGGCACAGTGATTGAGAGTCCACCTGCGGATGCAGGGGACATGGGTTCGTGCCCCAATCCGGGAGATCCCACATGCCGCGGAGCAGCTGGGCCCATGAGCCATGGCCTCTGAGCCTGCGCGTCCGGAGCCTGTGCTCCGCAACGGGAGAGGCCACAATGGGAGAGGCCACAGCAGTGACAGGCCCGCTTACTGCAAGGAAAAAAAAAAAAAAATTCTTCTTGTTATTAAGTCAAAGAAAAATAGAAAATTATTAATATATTCAGATAATGAGTACACATATCAAAATAAATTGAGTGAAACCAAAGGTATATTAGAGAAATATTTATAATGTCAAATGTTTATGGAAAAATCTAAAGAAAATAATCTAATAATTAGGTACATTTTACTTTGAAAACCCAAAAAAGATAAATAATAAAAAGATGAAATAATACATTATAAAAAGCAAAAATTCCATTTTATCAAATGCAAAATTTACATATTTGGTATTTGAAGAAACAAATACAAAATGTAAGATGATATCAAAAGAGAAAATATAGAATATGACTACTGATGAAGATGATAGAACAATAGACTTATTAAATATATGACAATTAAAATATACATTTTGAGTAATATCTTTAAAATCTTGAAATAATTATTTTATTGCTCAATGTTAATTGAACCAAGAGGTAAAATGATTGAATAATGTGTTCAAAAGTTGATAAGTTTTTTCAAAAAGCTAACCCCTAAATAGATGTTGGCCTCAGGTAGTTTCATAAGCAAGTTTGTTAAGAAACCAATTACAAACATGTAAATATCATCCTTCTTAGTTTTTAAATCCTAGACAATTAATATAAATAACTGATAGAAATTTAAGGATGCCCCCAGTACTAATTTTATTTGACTTTCTTCATTAAATTAAAAAGAATGAAATATAAGATATGAAATAGGATTTTACTAGAAGGACCAAGAAAGTTATTTTTTTAAATATTTATAAATAATAATATTAAGCACATCTAGTTAAAAATAAAATGATCAGAAAGATACTTTAATACATTGTTAGTGAGATGATAAATTAACACTATTCTGTAAACTAATTTTAAAATGTTATCAACAAGCTTAAATCACACATATCTTTTGAACTAGCCATTAGTCTTCCAGTAATTTATACTAATGAAATGATAAGGCAAATGTGCTAAAATTTATGGACTCGCATGCTTATTATAGCTTGGTGTCTAATAGCAAAATGGGGCAAATATATTAAATGTCTAACCATGATACATTAATAATGTGGAACATGATATAATTTTATATGTATTCTTCAGTTTAGGTTTCATTTAATAGCTGTAGAAATGGAATTATATATATTTTGTATACCAAGTGGTATACGCTACACCAAAGGATTTATAATATACTAATTACAATGTTTGGAAGCATGTACACCAAAATCTTAAATATGGCTGTCTCCTGTTGGATCATTTTTTTTTTTCTTCCATTTTTTTTAGTGTATTTCAATAAGTAAAAGGAAAAATGACAGAAGAAAGAAACTGCTTTTTATTATGAGGGAGAGGAAAACAGAAACCAGTGTGGCTATAATCCTCACAAATGATGCAGCATGGAGCATGGTGGAATATTAGGGTAATGATACAAAGGCCAATACTTCTTCAACATAAATACCATTCATTGAATAAACTCACATCAGCCAACATTTTGCATGATTCAATAAAAGCAAACTTCTTATTTGAAAATACAGTTATATTAATATGTGACCTTTGAAAATTGCCAGGTAGAAATGTTAAATGTTCTCTACAGTTAGTGCCAAGCAACTATATATGAAAATGATTTTATTATGGTATAGAACAATCATGAGACACAGACAAGGTCAATGAAAAATCCTAAATAAGAACAGGAGAGAAACTTTTCCCATAGTTTTACTTGTATAGTTGATGAGCATGATTTGGAAATCAATATTACACTAATATAACAACAGTATTATAGATTTTTGCCTTTGTAGTTATTCTTTACTTATCTATTTAGTTTTAAAGAGTTTTCATTCTGTATTAGGATTTCCACTCTCTCAATATTTTTGTTTTTATTATCAAGTTCCAAAAATAGATCTTTGATTGCAGCCAATGTTATTTTATGCAGGCCTAGATGGAGGCTGCTACATCTAATTGGCTATTTGATGTTCATTTGATAATAATTTGTAATAAATATTTTCATGCACCTAGTATGGGCCATTTATGTTCCCATAGCAGTCAACGTGCCCCAAAAATAAACTCATGATCTTCCCATACAAATTCAGTCCTCTTCCTTTTGGGACCTGTACATCTAGTTGTAAAATCAAGAAACATTTCCAGGTACCGTATACCATTATCCCCAAGTCATATGTAATCCATCACTAAGTCCTGTCCCTTTGCCACTTAAATTGTTTTTGGATTCATCTACCTTTCTCCAATGCCAGAGTCACTGTCATTGTACCAGTCCAACTCTCCATCATTTCTCTTCTGGACTACCACAGTATCTTCCTATTTGTTTTCCCTTCTTTCACTGTTGCTTTTCTCTCAGATATTTCTTACATCTTCCTTATAGTCAAAAGAAAGATACAATCATGGTACTCTATCTTGTCTCCACTTAAAATTCTAGAATGCTTTTTCTTATCAGAAAAATATGAAAATCTTAACAAAGACCTTCATAAAATCATTATTTTCTCCAGATTCATCTCACTTTACTCATTACCTCCTTGTCTGTGCTCCAGGCCTATTTTCTTGTTTCTGGAAAGTATCATGCCCCTTTTGGTAATCCCTGGGATCAACTCCCATAGTACCTTGTACTTTTACTTCCTAACACTTACCGAAATGTATATTGATACATTTTAATATAATTAGTCTAAAATATTTATCTTTCATAGAGCAATACAATATGTGGCTTTTTTTGTTTGGTTTCTTTCATTTAGCATAATGTTTTCAATGTCTATCCAAGTTTTAGTATGTATAAATACTTCATTCCTATTTATGGCTAAATAATATTTCATTGTATAAATATACCACATTTTGTTTATTCTTTCATCAACTGGTGGACAGTGTGGGTTGTTTCTAATTTGGGGCAATTATGAATAATCCTGTACAAACAACTGTGTACCTTTGTGTTTATTTTTATATTTCTTTTGGGTTCCTATCTAAAAGTAGAATTTCTGGGTCATATAATAACTCAGTTTTTCATTTTTTGAGGAATTGCCAATCTGTTTTCCAAAGTAGCTACACCATTTACATTCCCATCAGCAACACTGGAGTGTTCCAATACTCCACATCCTTGGCATCATCCTTGTCTTTTTTATTATAGTCACTCCAGTGGGTGTGAAGTTGTAGCTCCCTGTAATTTTGATTTGCAATTCACTAAGGAATAATAGCGAGATCTTTCCAGATGTTAATTGGCCATTTGTATATCATCTTTGGAAAAATATCTATTCTAACCCTTTTCTTATTTTTCAGTTGAGCTATTTATCTTTTTATTATTGAGTTGTAAGAGTTCTTCCTATATTCTCAATACTAGTCCTTTATCAGACATATAATTTACAAATATTTTCTTCCATTCCATGAGTCATTTTTTTTTTCATTTTTTTCCTTGATAGTAACCCCTGAAACACAAAAGGTTTAATTTTGATCAAGTACAATTTATCTGTTTTTTTTTAAATCTTTGCATTGTATGCACTTTTGGTGGTATATCTAAGAAACCAGTGTTTAAAGTTGCAGAGATTTATGCCTATGTTATCTTCTAAGAGTTTTATAGTTTTAGCTCTTACATTTAAGGATTTAATCTATTTTAAGTTAATGTTTTTGAGTGAAGTAAATTTTCTGCTTAATTCTTTTGCATGTAGATATCCAGTTATTCCAGGATCATTTGTTGAAAAGACTATTTTTCCCCATTGTCTTGGCATCCTTGTTGAAAATCTATTGACCATAAGTGAGGGTTTATTTCTGGACTCTCAATTCTATTCCATTGTTACATATGTCAATATTCTTGTTTATCTTATGCCAATACCACAATGTCTACATTACTATAGATTTGTAATACTTTTGGGAATCAGAAAGTGTGAATCCTTGAACTTTATTTTCCTTCAAGTACTTTTTGGCTAGTCTGGGTCCCTTGCATTTCCATATGAATGTTATAATTAGTTTTCCAATTCCTGCAAAATAGCAGTTGAGATTTTGATGAAGATCATGTTGAATCTGTACATCATCTGGGGGAGTATTAAAATCTTAATAATAGTAAGTCTTACAATTTATGAACACAGGGTGTCTTTCAATTCCTTTAAGTTTTAATTCCTTTCAATGATATTTTGTAATTTTCAGTGTGTAAAACTTGTACTTCTTTTGTGAAAGTTATTCCTAATTATTTTATTCTATTTAATACAGTTATAAATGGAATTGTTTTTTTCTTAATTTGGTCTTTGATTATTCATTGCTGGTGTATTAGAAATACAATTGATTTCTGTGTATTTATTTTGTACCCTAGAACCTTGCTGAGCTAGTGTATTAGCTCTCATAGTTTTTTGGTGGCTTTCTGAGTATTTTAAATTCACAAGATCATGTCATGTACAAATAGAGGTAACTGTACTTCTTCCTTTCCTTTTATATATTTTTCTTGCCTGACTTCCCCTGTTAAGGCCTCCAGCACGATGTTGAATAGAAGTGGTAAGAGTATATATCCTTGCTTTGTTCCTTACCTCAGGGGAAAAGTTTCAGTCTTCACCATTAATATGATGGTATCTCTGGGTTTTTATACATGACTTTATCAAGTTAAAGAAGTTCCTTTCTATTCCTAAGTTTGTTGAGTGTTTTTATATATTCCTGCATTGCCTCTCCCCTTCTTTATTCTATTATTTGCATAAACTACACCTTTATACATCATGTTTATCAATCCATAATTATAATGATTCTTTTATGCAGTTGTCTTTTAAATCATATATTTGAAAGAGTTTAAAACAAATAATAATACACTTATACCGTCTTGTACCCATGTAGTTACATTTATTAGTGCTCTTAATTTCTTCATGTGAATTAGATTTACTGTTTAGTGGTCTTTTATTTTATCCTTAAGGATTCCCTTTAATAGTTTTCATAGGGTAGGTCTGCTAGTGATAAACACTGTTTTTATTTAGAAATATCTTCATTTCTCTTTCATTTCTTTAAATTAATTTATTTTATTTATTTTTATTTTTGGCTGTGTTGGGTCTTTCTTGATGTGTGCAGGCTTTCCTCTAGTTGTGGTGAACAGGGGTTACTCTTCGTTGCAGTGCATGGGCTTCTCATTGGGTGGCTTCTCTTGTTGCAAAGCACAGGCTCTAGGCGCACGGGCTTCAGTAGTTGTGACACTCGGGCTCAGTAGTTGTGGCTCGTGGGCTCTAGAGCAGAGACTCAGTAGTTGTGGCGTATGGGCTTAGTTGCTCCGCAGCATGTGGGATCTTCCTGAACCAGGGCTTGAACCCATGTCCCCCGCATTGACAGGTGGAATCTCAACCACTGCACCACCAGGGAAGCCCTCTCTTTCATTTTTGATGGAGAGTTTTGCTGGATATTCTATTCTTGGTTGAATAGTCTTTTTCTTTCAGCATTTTGAATATTACATCCCACTGACTTCTGGCTTATTTTGTTTCTGATTAGAAATCAGCTGTTAACTTATTTGTGATCCCTTCTATGTGATGAGTTGCATCTCTCTTGCTGCATTCAAGATTCAACATTTGTCTTTTGCTTTTGACAGCTTGATTATGATGTGTCTAGATGTGGATCTCTGAGTTTATCCTCATTTACTGAGCTTCTTGGATTTTTAGATTAACGTTTTTCATCATATTTGGACAAAAATTTGGCTAGTATTTCTTCAAACACATTTTCTGCTTCTTTCTCTTTTCTTTCTTTCTGGGACTCCCATTTTGTGTACCTTGGTATGCTTGATGTTGTTATTCCACTGTTCCCATTCACACAACTCATAACAGTGGTTCTTAACTTTTGTTGAATCACCAACATTTTTGGGACTCTAATAGATATTACCCTCTTAATATGCCAAACATTACATTTCCTCATACTCGTGAATCAATTACTAGCTAATAATAATGATGACAATAGTAATAATAATAATAAGCATTTACTATGTATTTACTATATGTTAGTCATTTTTTAACACTTTACATATATTCAGTCATTTAATTTCTTATCAGTCATCTTCAAGTTGATATAACTAGGCACAAAGAGGTTAAGCAACTTAATGAAAGAAGTCTGGAAGCCAGTATATCTCAAAAATACTTATTGAATGAACAAAATTCCAGAAAATTTACATAGAATGTAAAGGTGTTAGCGATCTCCTGAAGCCTGTTAGGGGACCAAAGATTAAGCAGCACTGAATTATAAAATTCTATTTTACCAAAGATTTCTATCATTTTTGCTTGATATTAAACAGAGAGTTAGGTAGCAGATGAATAATTTAATGAACACATTTTATGTTAATGTGTGCCAGAAAATAAGTTTTTAGTGAGGTACTAATATGTGTCAGGTACTCAGTTATGTTCTAGGCATCAAGCAGTGAATAAAACAGACATGCTGATGAAAACATATTGCGTATTATTGAACTTTCAAGGTCACTCCACGTGTTAATGATAGAATGAGAATTTGAACTAAGATATATGTGATTCAACATGTCTTGTTGCTCTACTTTGCTGCACTTACTATCTTAACCATTCCTTGAATTAATGATTACATGAATAATGCCCCATGTCAATATCCATCTGTAGGTATAGAAATGAAGTTACATCTACAATGACAAGTAAATTAAATGTTTTGTAATTAAACTGTTAAGTACACTTTAAAAGACATTCTTAATTCCTTTAAATAAAGAGATAGACTCTGTAGTGGTAATAAGATTTAACTCACCTAATTATAACTCTAGACCAGAGTCCAGCAAAACCTGGACTGATTCCATCTGCTCTCAATACTTCCCATACCATTCCTCACTCTTTCTGTTGCTTCAAACATAATTCAAGAATGTTGTTCCAAAACTATACTGTGATTTTGTACACTAACTTAAAGTGGTTAATAATGTTTCCTTATGCTGACAGTTCAGAATAGAACATGGGCAAAGAAAGTGAGAAAAAATTGAATACCTACTTTTTCAAATTTTCCATGTGTTTTTTTATTTTAATTTAAAATTTTCCTTTTCATTTATTTTCTCATTTTACCTGTTTTGTTGGATTAGCTGAGAAACACCTAATTTTTATCTTAATTCCCTTGACTCTATAAATTTTGGGTTTATCAACTTCTGTGCTATTCAAAGAATGTTGCAGTTAGTTATGTTGCATTGTACTAGTTTAAAAAAATCTTAACTTCAGAACTCTTGACATTTATTTCCAGGAAACATTATAGTTTAGAAACTACAATAGCAAATCACCTACTGTAGACATCAAGTTCCACAGGACATTGAGATCACACTTTACATATTACAGCTAGGAGCAATGTGGTATTTGTATTTATTTCTATTAAATGCTGGAACATATTTCTTTGTCTTTCCTGAAAAATGTAATTTATTTTGGCAATTTTCTAATTTCATGGAAGAACTTACTTTACGTTTTGATTTTTTTTTTTTTAATGTTTTTTTCAAGGAACTCCTGTTAGCTAATCCAGAGGATGAACGGGGTAAATAGGAACTTTTGCATATTGTGCAATTTCATTTAAATTCCATTAGAAATGTGTTAATAAATATTTTACAATTCTCTTTCATGGAAATAAATAAATTATTTTCAATTGCTTCACAGCATAGTAACAGTTATTCATACTTGACACGAGATATACTTTAAAAGCAGTCCTTTGTCTTGATAAATATTAAAGCCTGCATTTATAATTAACAACTATTTTTAGATTACTATTGTAACGACTTGGGATAGATATTAACAAGATAACAACTGCCTGTAGTGAAAAAATTAATATTTGCTTTCATTTTAAAGACTGCAGTATTGAGCTCAGAAGTACTTTTGTTCCATATCGTCTCCTCAACACAAGCTTAATTATGGCATTACACAATAAATTCAATTGCACACTGTTTATCACCATATGTGAGTAGTGGAGAGGTTTTATTAGGAAAATGTCACCATTTTCCTAGACTGTTACTGATTTAATAATCAAGTTGAACTGCTGCATCATAATAATCATACAACACATAAAAAGCTATGCCACTGTAATAACGTTGATGTCTTAACGAATTAGTCTGCCATCCGTCTCATATAGCACCATTATATTTCAATAATATTCTAGTTACATATTAGTAAGTATATTTTACTTTAAGTAAATGTGATCATAAAAACTTATTATGTTAGTTATTAAGACATCCAAGGTTTTATTCCATGCTTAGTTCTTATGTAGAGATTGACTGACACTGTTGACATCCTATAGGGTTAATGATGACGAATGACTATCACATTAATAATTCACAATTTTAATAACAAGAATATCTTTTAAGTTCTCATAGATATGCAATAATATGGACAGTGTCTGTGACTTAATACTTTAGAATTTGAGAACTGACAAACTCAACACTTGCTGATATAACCCTCTGTGGTTTAAGTGTTATTGGATTGGCAGATTTTTGCCACCAATGCTCTCTCCATTTGCACATAATTAATTAGTAATAAGTGTGGAAATTGTATTACGACCTAGTTATATATCTCTGTGGACATCTGTGTATTTAGAGAAAATGACTGTTCTAGATAGAATGCATGAAACTAATTTCAAATGCCATTCAGATGGTGCTTTTCAGTTTATAAATGTACTTCTGGGTGAGATGTATCTCACTGGAACCTTTTAAACCTGTTGTCCCTGAACATGCTTTCAGTATTATGGGACATATTGACATTTTGAACATTTAGCTTAATATCTTTGGATGTGAACTATCACCCCTGATGAGATTATTATTGATCTAAACAGCATCTAAAACTACTTGGATGTTTGGAAAAATCATATATCTTTTGTTTACTTTTTCTACTTTAATATGTATTAAGCCTATTGGAAGCCTCTAAACTACATACCTTAAGTAAAATTCTAGACTTATGATATTTGATGCTTCCAGGTAAATTAACTGACTAAATTTGTGAGCACAGGTGGTACACTTTCTCATTATTTGTGGAACACATTTTTAGTAAATTTGTCTGATGGATTCTCAAACATGGACACATAGGAAGGAAACTGAAACATTTGTCACTGAAATATTTAAAAAGCTGTATTTTGTATAAAGGTTGTTAGAGCTATGACTGTATATATGTAGGTGATTTTAAATGTATTATATGTAAATTAATAAAGTGCTATGATTTAATTTAAAGATGATTTCAATGGACTTCTTCCTATGGAGAGGTAGCTTATGCCAAAATCCTGTGGAGAAGGAGGGATTAAAACAATGTAAGTAAACAAAAACTTATTTTCATTTTCCTATCAGCCGTTACCTGGATTATTATGCACAGAAAGGCCCCTGCATCGCATGAACTATATTCATTTTATTAAATTTCTATTTCTTATGACAGGAGTATACTCTGTTTCTTTCCTTTGTACTCATTGCAAAATATTTCAGGAATTACATCCTCTGCTATAGTATCTAGCCTTCTGCAAGATATTCCAATTTCCTGGGTCACCCTATGAAAAGCGTACTGAGAGAGATCTATTTACTATTGTTAGTTTTTTTTTTTTTTCTAAAAAGAGAATTTTACTAAATGTCAACATAAAGACATTCTGAGAAAAATCAAGAGGAGCTATTCTTAATGAAACTATTGTTTAGCAGTAAATACTGACCAAAAGATGATCAACACATTTATTTTTTATGGTACACTCAATTTCAGCATTCACCCATTGTCTGTTCATTTAAAAGGTATATATTGAGCATTTACAAATGTTAGTTTTTGTGGTTATTGCTGGGGATATAGAGAGAAGATGTTCCTGCTCTCTTAGAGCTCCCAGGCTGTCACGGCATTGGATATTAAACCAATCCTAAACTTCCTAAAGATTTAATTACAATTGTGATATGTGCTGGGAACCTCACATAGAAGGCACTATAAAAACATGCAAAAGGGAAACTTGACAGATCTGTGTGGAGAATTCAGAAAAAGACCTCTCTGAAAAAGTCACATTTAAACTGAGATTTGATGAATAATGGTCATTCAGGCAAAGAGAATAAGGAGATTGAGTGTTCTAGGAACAGCAAACAGAAGTCTTGTCAAACCCTCTTCCTCCACCTATCAGGAAGAAGCACAGCATATTAAAAGTATAACAATTACTTTATGAACTGGTTAAACTTATACACGAAGATTTTATAATAGTTGTACATGTATATTGTAATGATGTATAACTTATTCATCTTAGAAATAACTGGGTTCAAAGAGTATCTTCAAAGAAACATATTTCCTATACAAACACATATTCAATTGTGGGACCATAAATATGTATTGCTTTAAAATTCCATTGCAAGTTTCAAGCAGTATGACTCGTAAATACATCTACTATCAGAAAAAGAAAGAAACAAAGAAAAAAGCACACTTACTCCCTGCTTCATGGGTTCATGGTATGCCATTTAAGATAGAGTAGAATGAACACTTGACAGAAAGTTAGAAAATGCAGGATCTAGTTGCAGTTTTCCTGGGACCACCCTGAACCTCAGTTTCCTTGTGTAAAATAGGGGATAATACTATCTTATAGTGACATTGTGAGGGTAAAGTTTGATGATGTTATTCATTTTGAAAACTGATATAAACTATATAAATGCAATGTTTTATTATTTTTCCTGAGCATTCCATGCATATTTGAACTTATCTTTGATCAAATATGTTCTCTTTATTGGAATGTTTTCAACATGTTCTTTTTTTTTTTCTTCCCCAAAGGCCAAATTCAAATCCCATCACTTCTTTGAGGTTTGTTCCCACTAGAAAAGAAGTTATTTATTTCTCCCACCTCTAATCTCCTTTAGCACTTATGAGTTATTTGGTGACTGGCATTTATTGACTTGTATAGTTATTTTAATGTGCATTTCAAAGGCATAGCATTTTGATGTTGAAAGGGAAATTCAAGTTCATTTGGTCCTCCAGATCTCAGAGATTGGGTTCTCCTCTGAATGATTTCAACCCACTTGTCAAATCAATTTTGCTTGAACAGATCTACTGACAGATAGCTTGGTACCTTTTGATTAAGTATATTTTACTTCTTGACATCTCCAAGAGAAAGTTATTCTGTAAATTTAGAATAAATATGTCCACTTGCTTTTATGCCTAGCAACTATTTCCTGATATTCTCTACCATCTCCTTCTTTTTTCCTGGCAAAGTCAGCTTTCAAGTATCTTAGCTGTATTCATCACTGTTTTCTCAAGATATTCTAGGATATATATATATATATATTATATATATTAATATATATATAATATATATATACACACATATATATCTTAAAATGAATATTCAGAACTACATGTATTTTTCAACTATAAAAAACACCTGTCTTTTATTTTAAATATTATAATTCTGGCATTGCAGCCAAAAACCCCATTATCCTTTGATAGTCATATTAAGTTGAGCTTACTTTATATTCAGTCCCCATGTCTCATTCACATGTGATTCTGCTAAATCATATATGCTTTTCATAGATTACTATAATGTATTTTTAAAATACAATTTCCAGGAAGCTAACACACATCCTGTTAGTTCTGGTAGTAGACACTAGATAGTAAACCAGCAAACTAAAAGAGAAAAAAAAAAAAAAAAATATATATATATATATATATATAATTTTCTTAAACATACTTCAATCACCATATAATGAGAAGCCTATTTGCTTTCTCATCTAACTCCATTACATAATAAAATTCGTAGCAAATAGGTGCTCGTTGAACTTTAAGGAAGATATGACGAGGATGAGGATGATTTCCTTATGTGTACTTTTTGTTCATATACATGCATATGGATACATGTGTGAATATTTGCATTTTCATTGTCAAAATGAATAGAATTGTGGACTAAATAATGACGTGCTCAAGAACATCTTTTATACATATATGTAAAGATACATTTAGTACAATTTTGTAATATTGATAAATAATAAAGCATGCCCCACTACTCTGTAAGAGTTGTATAAACAGACATACCTTCATTTTTCATTCTGTAAATGGCAAGGGGCACATCCTTATTTGAGTTACTAATAGGAACTGAAAGATTCTACCATTCTGTGAAGCCCTTAAATTTTCTTATTTACAGCCTAATAGAATAACATAACCTGAGTATAGTATAGTTATCTGAATATATTGGCCATGCTTCCTTCGTTCTAATCTTGTTTACTTTTCTCACTGTAAATAGCACTGAGATCTATGTTATTTGTCATGTGTTTCTGTTAGCCCTATGTTTTTACCTTTCTCTCTTCCAAGTCAGCAAAGAACAAAACAGGTTAAAAAATGTAACACTGTTTCATATTATTATAAAGTTGAACAAATCTAGTACATTTCTGCTATTTCTTCTCTATTAAACAATCAGTTTCCTATCTTGGTAATAGACTCGTGTAAATAACATGAGTGTGCAATGACATTTTCTGTGCTGTCATATTTCCTAAGTTGTGTATCATATTCAGAACATGAGGAGTAAGTCATATTTTGAAAGCTAAACAATGCATTCTTCTGCACTTTAAAAAAAATCTGAAAATTATAACAGCTGTTTTAGTCAACATTTGGTTACAGAGAGCAAAATCTGCTCTACTTTAAAGAGAAAGGTAACAAAACCAAACACAAGAACTTGACCACCAAGGAAACTGCTGCCTGAGCTATGATTAGCAAAATGCACAATCAGAAAGCAGAGCACAGAATCTGCAAACTGCAACTATTCTGTTACTTCAGATTTACACATTTCTGTCACAATTTCCATCAGCAAAATGGACATCTTTTCCCCTCTCTTTTTTCCTATGAATCTTAAAATCTTACCCCCAGGATCCTACTTGTAAGGGAAACAGAGCAACATATTCTTTTTTAAGCTTTCCAGTTTCTTTAACACAAGAAAACACACCAGAAGGGGACTGGAGTGGATGTTAAGCAGGCAGATCTATCATATACATCAATCACATCAAAATTTATCTTCAAACTCCCATGTTAACTGATCATTGAAAATAACACTGTATGTTAAGACAAATCCATAATAATTTAAGTCTAGATTATTAAAGTGTTCACAACTCCCAAACTGATTTATTTCTAAACTACTATTCCTGTTTCTCTCCCCTATAGCAGGAGAGAAAGTGAGTAGCCTGGAGGAGCCCATTCCAGACACAATGAATAGCAATGGCACACAATTTATGCCTGAATTAAAGAAAAAAAAAATTAAGTAGAGGAAGTAAGTCAATAGCACTGGCGAAGAGTGAGCAAGTGTGAAATTTGAAGGAAGTAAAATCAGAAAAGTAATGAAGAATTAGATTAGGTAACACCTTGTCTTTGGGAAGAATTTGCCTTTTACTTGAGGATAGGAAAACCTAAGTTACGGAGCAAAGAAGGGACATGATCTACCTTATGCTTAACTAGATCACTTGACTTCCGTGTTGAGAATAGACAGCAAGAAATGAATCAAGATCAGAATAAGACAACTAGTTAGCAGACAATTGTAATCCTGGAGAGAGATGATGGTTGAATGGATCAGATTGGTGTCAATGAAAGTGGTAAAAAGTGACTGGATTCTTCATATATTGTAATGTTATAGTCAACAGGATTTGCTGATGAACTAGATGTGGGGTGTGAGAAAAAGAAGGGATTCCAAAACTTTTGAGTAACTGGAAGAACGATGTTGCTATTGATTGAAATTAGCAAGTGTCTCCCTCTATTTGGGCTGCTATAACAAAGTACCATAGACTAGATGACTTATAAACAACAGAAGCTTATTTCTCATAGTACTAGAGGCTGAAAGTTTGACATCAGAGCTCCATCATGATTTGTTTCTAGTGGGAATTCTCTCCTAGGTTTTAGATTACCCACTTTTTGTTGTATCCTCAAGTGGTGAAAACAATCTTGCTAGCTCTCTGGCCTCTGTTTATGAAGACACTAATCCTATTCATGAGGTCTCCACTCTCATGATGTAATTAGCTCCCAAAGGTCCCACCTTCCAATACCATCACATTAGGATTAGGATTTCAACATATGAATTTGGGGGGCACAAAATTCACTCCTCAACATCAATGTTACAAAAATAGCAATTTTTGATGATAGGAATATTAAGAATTCAATTTTGGATTGAACTCTAGGGAAGTCTGAAAAGAAACTGTTTCAAGGAGGACAAGTCTGTCATAAAATGTTGTACTTAGGTAAAAGGAATGTGGCTGAGAAATAGCCATTAGATTTATAAACATAGAGTACATTGATGACTTTGAGAATAATAATTTCAGTGGAGCATTTGGAAGTGAAAACCTGATTGGTATAGATTAAATAAAGAAAAGGAAGGGAGGAATTTAGGATGAACATAGACAACAATTTTAAAAAGTTTTACGGTAAAGAGAATAAAAGTAGTATCGCAGTAGTTGGAGAAAAAAAGTGGCATATGAGATTGTTTGTTTTTATTTTTATTTAGACTAGGGAAGAATCAGCATTGTTGTTTGCCAGTAAGAATTAGTTTATTTTGCAAGTCAATTACATGAAATGTTGAGAATGATTTACAAAAGCTTTGTGATTCTTAGAAGGGGGAAAATAAAGATAGACTGTATATACATATCCATAAATACTAGTACCATTTAATTCTTTTGCCATGCAGAAACAGGAGGCTCCTATGGGATGTAAAATGCAACTTGATCTACCAGTTACTGAAAGAATAAAACTAATTAAGAATTGGAAAAAATAAATATCCTTGCTACATGAACCACATTTGACTTAAATTTGGCACTGTAAGAAATAGGATCAAAGTGGATAGGATTACAAGTGTGTTAGATGTCAAGAAAGCAAGTTATTGTGAATCAGAAGTAATATGAGATAGAAATTCTATTAGTAAAGAAGACAGGTATAGCCTAGAATAATCCTATTAATTAAACCATAGCAGATTATATTTCCTTTGAAAAAGGAAAAAAAAGGATTTGAAGATCACATAACTTTATGAGATGCTGCTCAGTAACTGGAAGTAACAGAAAGTCAGTGGTAGGAAGGAAAATCTGTAGAAGGAACCAGTTAAAAATGGGTAGTTAGGGCTTCCCTGGTGGTGCAGTGGTTGAGTCCGCTGCCGATGCAGGGGACGGGAGTTCGTGCCCCTGTCCGGGAGGATCCCACATGCCGCGGAGCGGCTAGGCCCGTGAGCCATGGCCGCTGAGCCTGCGCGTCAGGAGCCTGTGCTCCGCAACGGGAGAGGCCGCGACAGTGAGAGGCCCGCGTACCGAAAAAAAAAAAAAAAAAGCGTAGTTAAAGTTTGCAAGGACAAGTCTGAAGGTTTCTAAAATAATTATGGGTTAATCTTAGCAAAGGAATTTAAGAAAATAACATGTGCTCTTATCAATTTATATTGAGAGAAGATAATAAAGATAAAATAGTTTTTGTGATGAATGTTTAAGGACATAAAATTTTTCCTAACTTGAAAATGATTAAGACAGTACATTTTTATAAAGCTTTTTTTTTTCTGAAAGAAAATGAAGAGGAGAATATGGTATAATAAGGCAAAATGAAGATTGTATAGAAATAGCTATTGTATAAAAGGGAACATAAAGAATGTAAGGGATATTTAATAATTTAGATACTTTAAAGAGTTCTTTTTAAAAGAAAATGTCAGTAGCTTAAATTGGTTACTTAATACAATGTCAAGTAGACAACCTCCATCTCTAAATAGGTGTCTGACTCAGGCAATGTACTCAATTTGCAGTCCTATTTTCTTACCTATAAAGTGGAGATTAAAATAGCATTTACCTCTTGGACTTTGTGATGTTTCAATGAGTTAGCGTATATAAAGTGTTTAGAATAGTCAGTGGCACTTAGGGAGCCTTGATAAATGTTAAACATCATCATCACTATTATCGCTATTCTAAATTATTACTTTATAACTGTGCAGAATCTAACACTTTGAATATTGATTCTGCATTCTATGTCATGTACAGCCAGGTTTAATTTAACAGCTATTTATTGTTTACCTCCATTGTTTGATACTCTGCCCTAACTTTTGGGATAATAAGAGTGAGCAGGATAGACACTATCTTACTCTCTTCAGGAGAGTCTGGCTGGGGACGTATGCAATTTAAGTGAGTTGAAGTGGAAAAAACAAATGCCCCAAGAGAGTCAAGTGTGGATAAAAATGCCTTAAGAAGAGATCTTTTCAAGAAGGAATTTCAGAGGTTTGGCATGGTATTGGTAAAGCTAAAGAAACTTTCATTAAGAGGTAGAAGTCTCAGTTACTGTCTGCTTCTTTGTAAAGCTAAGGAAATTTCATTAAGAGGTAGAAGGCTCAGTTATTTTTTGCTTCTTGTTTTCTTTTGTTTTGTTTTGTTTTTGCGGTATGCGGGCCTCTCACTGTTGTGGCCTCTCCCGTTGGTGGAGCACAAGCTCTGGACACACAGGCTCCACAGCCATGGCTCACTGACCCAGCAGCTCCACGGCATGTGGTATCTTCCCAGACCGGGGCACGAACCCATGTCCCCTGCATTGGCAGGCGGACTCTCAACCACTGCGCCACCAGGGAAACCTTATTGTTTGCTTCTTAATCCAAAAAAAAGCATAATTTGAAAAAGGGGCCAGAGGGTAATAAATTATGATAGGAAAAAGAATGTGCTATGGAAGAACCTAATAGAAACCAAGAAAATATTCTAAGAAGAGACAATGGAGTATGAGAGACCCCAGAGGAAAAAAACAAGAAAATGATATTCCTTTAATTAAATGTCTTGTAGACCTATCATAAGAATACTGCACTAAAATACATTCTTTAAAACCAGTGACATATTAAGGACGTGGAAAGGTTGATTAATAAGACTAGAGAACTTAAGTAGATAAACACACGGATTGAATACCTGTTATTCAAGCTGCATTTGATGAAAACAGAAAACAATTTAAAAGACAAAGAAATATTGAAATAAAAATGGTAAGTTGCTATCTAGAATAGCACAATAATGTTTTATCCCAATATATTTTTAAAAAGTCCAATATTATTAGGATTACTATATGAAATTATTGTTAAAAAAAAGTTTTCTCTCTTCACTCCCCACTCTCACCACTTCATCAAAGAAAGTGCCATGTGTGGTCCTAAGCTGAAGAAATGACAAAGAAAAGTAGATGAATCAACACATGAAACTCAGAGAGGTCTTGGACATAAGTATGGTAGAAACTGAAAAAGATATACAGGTATATCCCATTTTAAGAGAAAGCTCTTTACCCTGACCAGTTCTGTCAGTCAACACCAGCTTTATTTTGGAGAGCTTTTTTTTCTCCCCATTCCTTCTCCTCCATCCATGAGGAGAATGGGACTAATGTACTTGTAAACCTCAAAGTTACCTGAAAGATAATTTCAATATTGAAAAAAAAAAAATCTACAGATAATCTGTAGTCTATTTTAAAATACTCTTAAAAACAAACAAACAAACAAAAAACCTGGCAAATATCTAAATATATTATGTCAAATAAATGTGCACTTAAGATACTATTGTTGAAGTCCTTCCTGTTAACCTCCTGGTGTTTAGAAAACATTAAACTGTTAACTCCCTTTCCAGCAGGATTTGCCTATGAATTTTATTAGTATATAACATTATATTAGTTTCAGTTGTACAACATAATAATTTGATATTCATATATACTCCAAAGGGGCCACTACAGTAAATTTAGTTGCTAACTGCCACCATATATTTGCCCCTTTTCACCCTTTCGCTTGAGAAGTTTTAACTGGGGCCAAACCTCCAGAAGTCTTCCTCCCTCAACTAAATTCTTTTTTTGTTTTTTGACATCTTTATTGGAATATAATTGCTTTACAATGGTGTGTTAGTTGCTGCTGTATAACAAAGTGAATCAGCTATACGTACACATATATCCCCATATCCCCTCACTCTTAAGCCTGCCTGCCACCTTCCCTATCCCACCCCTCTAGGTTGTCACAAAGCATCGAGCTGATCTCCCTGTGCTATGCAGCAGCTTCCGACTAGGTATCTATTTTACATTTGGCAGTATATATATGTCAATGCTACTCTTTCACTTCATCACAGCTTCCCCTTCCTCCCTGTGTCCTCAAGTCCATTCTCTACATGTATGTCTTTATTCCTGCCCTGCCACTAGATTCATCAGTACTGCTTTTTAGATTCCATATATATGCATTAGAATATAGTATTTGTTTTTCTCTTTCTGACTTACTTCACTTTATATGACAGAATCTAGGTCCATCCACCTCATTACAAATAACTCAGTTTCGTTCCTTTTTATGGCTGAGTAATATTCCATTGTATATATGTGCCACATCTTCTTTATTTATTCATCTGTCAGTGGACACTTAGGTTTCTTCCATATCCTGGCTATTGTAAATAGTACTGCAATGAATATTGTGAATTGAATTATGGTTTTCTCAGGGTATATGCCCAGTAGTGGGATTGCTGGGTCATATGGTAATTTTCTATTTTTAGTTTTTTCAGAAACCTCCATACTGTTCTCCATAGTGGCTGTATCAATTTACATTCCTACCAACAGTGCAGGAGGGTTCCCTTTTCTCCACACCCTCTCCAGCACTTATTGTTTGTAGATTTTTTGATGATGGCCATTCTGAATGGTGTGAGGTGATACCTCATTGTGGTTTTGATTTGCATTTCTCTAATTATTAGCGATGTTGTGCATCTTTCCATATGTTTGTTGGCAATCTGTATATCTTCTCTGGAGAAATGTCTACTTAGGTCTTCCACCCAGTTTTGGTTTGGGTTGTTGGTTTTTTTGATATTGAGCAGCATGAACTGCTTGTATATTTTGGAGGTTAATCCTTTGTCAGTTGCTTCAGTTGCAAATATTTTCTCCCATTCTGAGAGTTGTCTTTTCATCTTGTTTATGGTTTCCTTTGCTGTGAAAAAGCTTTTAAGTTTCATTAGGTCCCATTTGTTTATTTTTGGTTTTATTTCCATTTCTCTAGGAGGTGGTTCAAAAAGGATCTTGCTGTGATTTATGGCATAGAGTGTTCTACCTCTATTTTCCTCTAAGAGTTTGATAGTGTTTCGCCTTACATTTAGGTTTTTAATCCCTTTTGAGTTTATTTTTTGTGTATGGTGTTAGCGAGTGTTCTAATTTCATTCTTTTACATGTACCTGTCCAGTTTTCCCAGCACCACTTTTGAAGAGGCTGTCTTTTCTCCACTGTATATTCTTGCCTCTTTTATCAAAAATAAGGTGACCATATGTGTGTGGGTTTATCTCTGGGCTTTCTATCCTGTTCCATTGATCTATATTTCTGTTTTTGTGCCAGTATTGTACTGTTTTGTTTACTGTAGCTTTGTAGTGTTGTCTGTAGTCAGGGAGCCTGATTCCTCCAACTCCGTTTTTCTTTCTCAAGATTGCTTTGGCTATTTGGGGTCTTTGTGATTTTTGTTATTGTTAGTTTTCTGTGTCTATGTGAAACTAGTTCTCAGCTTGATGATATGGCAGCTGTTTTAGCTGTAACTTTCATCTCTTGAGTTCAAGTAAATAGAACATTTAAACACTTGTGACTAAAGCTGTGTGTGTGTGTGTGTGTGTGTGTGTGTGTGTGTGTGTGTAGAGCAAGAGTGAGAGTTCAATCTAGGTGTTAACCCTAGGGTCTTGGAAAGGTTCCCATTTGAGTAATTGAATTTTTATGAACTCACTTCTTCTTGCAAATATTCTCCATTTAATGCAGTACACCAGTCTGAATCATTTCCAGCTGTTAAGGTGTTGCTACATTTCTCCTTATGGTGACTACATTTCATCAATGAATTAAATATGAATGAAATGAATTAAATCATTTTTATTTTCATAAATTTGCTTTGGAACCCTCCCTTATTTTAAAACAGACACTAGAAAATAAAAGAGAGATGATAGCAACATAGGTAGAAGAAATCAAGATGTTTGCAGGATTCCTGTTGTTTAAAAATATTTTTATTTCAGTATCACCCTTATTTCTGTTTTTCTATTTTTATTCTACAAAATAATGGAAGTAAATGGTTTTACTCTTTTATTAGATGATCCATTTAGAGAGTCTGGGAAGCAATAGAACTGGTTTAAAAAAAAAAAAACAAAATGTAGTAGGAGATAGATATGGCTGTTTGTTTTTGTCTCTGAATAGTGGCTGGTGACAACACAGATGTTAAATAAGAAATATTACTGGGATTAATTCATAGTGTTCTAGTTTGCATCCAAGGTCATGTGCAGTGCAAACAATAACTTACAGCCAGGCAGTCTGTAATGGCAATTAAGGACCACCTAGGGTAGGGGTGAAGCTGAAGTTGGCTCCAACCCTAGGAGGTCTGCAGTCACTTCAGTGTACCTCCTTGGAATGCCTTCTTGTTCATATAAATTAAACAAAAGTGAATTTTCTCCCCATTAGTGAACAAACAATCTGTGGCTCAGATGATGCAGCCTAAGCATTTCTTCCTTTAGAATTGCAAGTGAACCTCCACTAAACAGCAATTAGCATTTTAATAGTATTAATAACATTCATGATTTTAACAATCTGAAGCTTTCTGCTTTTTATTGATGTCTTTTTTGCAATTTTGTCTAATAGTGTGCCCAGGGTAGCAAAACATAACCAATTAGAACTTTTGCCAAACAGCGAGGAAACTGGATAGTTTCAATGCTACTCAACTAACCATAAAAATGGTTGTATGAAAATAACATTTCCAGCCAGTAAGACTAGACGGTATACTAGAAATATTAGGTTGGGCAGTCCCCTTACATTACTCTTCTGCATCAAAAATAAAGATACTTGCTCGATGTTGCATAACTAGTGGCAGATTAGAAAAATTAAGGCTGGCAGTCTCATAGAGAGTCCCTTGAAGCCTGAACTCTGTACTCTTTACAGAAAGTATAAATATACAGAAAACTGGGTAGTTTTAGTTTAATACCAGGGTGCACTATTTGTCAGGGAACACTCCCTAAATGTAAACTTAATTAGGTGTCCTTATTATATATTCTTTTAACACCTTGCATTTTTCTTTCAATTAGCTCAGTATACCTATTCCTCTAATAATAACGAAGTAACTAGCACTCATTGAGGACTTAACTATGTGTAGACTTTAAATAAAAACTTTATGTGATTCATCTCTTTTAATCTTTACAAAAAACAATATTCTGGGATCTATTATTATCTTTTTTTTGTTTTTTTTATTTTTTTTTACAGACACACAAACTTAGGGAGTTTATGTGTCCAAGGTCAAAAGGTAGTAAATAATAGAGCAATGGGCTTCCCTGGTGGCGCAGTGGTTGAGAGTCCGCCTGCCGATGCAGGGGACATGGGTCTGTGCCCCAGTCCTTGAGGATCCCACATGCCGCGGAGCGGCTGGGCCCGTGATCCATGGCCGCTGAGCCTGCGTGTCCGGAGCCTGTGCTCCACAACGGGAGAGACCACAACAGTGAGAGGCCCGTGTACCGCAAAAAAAGGATTCAAAGCCAGGTCCCCTGCCTCCCGAGTACATGTCTTATGTTATATTGCCTTCCTTGTGTGATTTTTTGGGAGGGATGGGAAGATATTGGTTTTATTTTGTTTTTGAAAAACTTCTGCCTCAGTGACTAGACTCTAAGATCTATGAAAGTAAGAATTGTTTCTATTTACTTCACTCCTTTATCTCTAAATTAACATGGTGTTTGTTACATAGAAAGTGATTGATTTTATCTTTTTTGAAGGAATATATGAGTATGGGTAGATGTGTTCTGCCTAACCAGATTGTCATATGACTTTTGTTTACTTGCTTAGTATGATTTAGGCCCTTTGTATTTCTGATTCCTAAAGAAAGCATATAGAAATTTGAGCAATTTTTGGTACTCCATCGTCTTGCTAATGTTAATTTTCCTCTGGGTTTGTCTGTTTATACATATGAATAATGTTATATCCTTTATTGTTTCCAAAAAGGAATTTAAGTGGTCACACTCTTTGGTAGTCTTTCTCTTTCATGCTGGTGCAGGCACGTGCGTTTGATGGAAAGGAAATAGGAGTTATGGGGAATGATTTTGGAGAACTTTAGTGTTGCTCTTACCCAAATATGAAAATATATGAATATATATATTTTTATATATATAAACATGATGAGATAGCCAGATGAGAAACAGAGTCAAATAATTTGTCTAAGAAAGTTCAGGAACTAGAGGAATGGATGATTAATTGTGGAAAGCAAGGACTTCCCAAATGGCAGAATACATTCTTACAACTTTATACCCTTTGACCATTATTCTTCTCAGATTTAAGCTTGATAATCACCTGGACATCTTGCTAAAACATAAATTCTAGGGCCCATACACCAAAGATTCTGATCCAATCTGAGGTGGGAGTTGGGGATTTGCATTTCTAACAAGTTCCCAGTTGATGCTGCAAGACCACACTTTAAGTAGTACTGAACTGGAGTATATTAGAGCAATTGTAAGTCAGAAATCAGGAAAGGAGTCATAGTAATGCTTCTGATTTTCTGCCACCTGCTGCCTCAACTAGATCAAATGTCTAGTGCTGGATGCCAGTCAAGCAGTGTGGTACTCTTGTATGTCTCCCCTGAAGGGAAATGTAGAACAGTTAAAAAAAAAATTCATCTTGCTCCTATTCTTTCCCCTGACTCTGAATTCAGACACCTATATATGCCCTCATGGAATATGACTCAGTCATGACATCATGATTTTCCCCCATAACAGTAATACTCTGGTTTCCTTCTTCTTGGATTGATATTCCACAGTGGTGGTAAAGAGTGTAGTTGCAGAAGTAAAATGCCTGGGATCAAACCCACCTCTGCTCTTTTCTAGCTTTCTAGATTTTCAGTGTTGGGAAAGTTGCTTAATCTCTCTTTTCTTCAATAATAAGATAGGGAGAAAAACAGTATCTATTTCATGATGCTGTGAATACACATTAAGCATGAAACACATGTGTTAATTATAATCTTTGCAAATGACTATTTAATCTTTTTATTCAATTTTTTACTCATGGTGGTTGATCTTGCTAAACTGTTAACTCAGCCAACTATGACCACCTCCTTGATTTTCCAGGCTTTCTCTTATTTTTGCCTTTGTAAATTATATTATTGGGAACTTCAGGAAGAGATGACATTTCAGTCCATGGCCAGGTACATGTTTTGTACTTGAGTTGTGAAAATTCTAATTTGGTACCTCACTGACCATAACTCATAGTCCAAAAATTCAAATTAAAACAAAAGCAAACAGAAGTGATGTCACTCCATGTTGATTCAATCTTTGTAAGGGAAAAAAAGAGAATTTGTTCCTATAATTTCCTTAGTGTAAAAATATCACAGCCTTTACTTCTTTGCATTGGTACTATTGATTATTTGAATCCTCCACCTGACAGTGGAAAAAACACTATGATTCCTTGATCTTTGCATTCTAAGTCATAACACAGAATTTGGCCCAATGCAGGTACTAACTCTGTTTACTGAATCAAACCAAACTCTTTCCTTGAAAGTCAACTTGTATTTTAATACTATTTTAACACGGGATTTGAACACCCCCAAACTTCAAGTAAAACTTCATGGGAAGGAAATGATTAATTCTCTCTTAGGTTCAAATTTCCCATGTTTTATGTGAAAACTTAAGTGGCATATTGATTAAAAATATTAAAATATTGAGCTATTTACTTTATTATGAATATCAAATCAAAAATAATTTTGTTGCTCATCCAGCTTTTGACACATGCTTTCCTTTTTCCTTTTGTGATCCACTAAGATCTCCTTAATGAGCTCAATGCATACATTTTTGTTGTCATATGAAGTACTAGACATTCTAAGTTTATATCTAACTTTTGCTAGCTAGGGAGCTAATTAGCAGTTACTTCTTGTTGTGAATAAACTGCCCCATAAGATATAAGAACTCCCCAATTCACAAGTTCACATTCTTCTACAAGGTAACTTTAGCCATCTAAGTCAATTATAGCATGTTAACATTTCTTTGCTTCTGAAGATTATTTTTCCAGTTATGGAGTTGTAACTGTTTAAGTCATGACCAAAATGCAGGCTATATCAATCAGGTCTGTCTGAAAAGACAGGGTTAAAATAGTTTCAAATGAGATGAAAGCTATCAAGGGAAATACCTCACAGTTATTTTGACTGCTATAGCATCAATATTCACAATAATATCTGGAAGTGATGAAAAAATAATAGTAATGAAATTATTCTTTTTTCTTAGGTTAATGAAATGATTGAAGGAATATAAGATTGACAGTCCAGACATCTAAAGTATTCTTTTTAAAGAACAGATACCATATTCATAGGAGATAGGTAAAATTCTCTTTACAATATATCTCAGTCTTTTTAAGAGTGAAGTGATAAGGAGGATGCTGATCTTGGGATAGTATTGTTGCATATTAACATGAGTACTCATAAAATTACAGATAATAAATGTGGAAAGTATCATAGATTCAGACCTAGGCATGGTCCAAACATATTAGTACCTGCATTCTGAATTAATCCTTCACATTTCCAGAGGGTCATAAATGTGACCCATTTCAACTGTAGACTTATAAACAATATAAAATAAACCTCAAAATTTCAGTCTTAGACAGAAAAGAGATGGGGTGGAGGGGAAACTTGATTACATTTATCTAGCAATGTGGACAGGTGAAAAATCCCCTGAGCTACCCAGGATAGCAGTTTGACTAGTGTGACTCTAAAACTTCAAGTAATGTTGGAATTAACTCAAACTTTTTTTTAAATTATGCATCAGAGAATATGACTCATCTAATAAAATTTTATTTATAACACAATTGAAATATTACTCTTTAAATAAAAATAAAACA
This sequence comes from Phocoena phocoena, assembly GCF_963924675.1. Taxonomy (NCBI): domain Eukaryota; kingdom Metazoa; phylum Chordata; class Mammalia; order Artiodactyla; family Phocoenidae; genus Phocoena; species Phocoena phocoena. The sequence continues at coordinate 70,611,897 of NC_089219.1, read as the reverse complement.
GATTTAGGATGTGGTTATTATTTTTTGTTATTCTTGGAATATTGAATACTGCTTCACTAAAAGCAATTTAAATTTTACAAAAGCATGCCACACCTGATATTCACATCTGTTACATGTTCCACAATTAGTTGGTGTTCTACCTGAGATTTTATTAACTTTGAGTGTTGCTCTTTATATTTTTATGTTTTGCACCTTTTATTTTTATTGTATTTATTTGCTAAAGTATATTTGATTTACAATATTATATTAGTTTCAGGTGTATGACAGAGTGATTCAATATTTCTGTAGATTATGTTCCATATAAAGTTATTATAAAGTATTAGCTGTATTCCCAGTACTGTATATCACTGAGGGGTAGGGAAAGGGACAAGATAGGTAAAGGAGATCAAGAGGTACAAACTACTAGGTATAAAATACATATTTGTTTTGAATTTACAGCATTCACAGATTAGTGCTGAGTGCTTTGGAGAGTGCTTAAGAAATACTGTAAAATGACATCCCTATGACAAACACTGCCATTTTTACTTGAAACTGCAACTCTAGATTGCTCTTTAAGTAGTTTTAGTTCATGTTCCAAACAAATAATGCCTTTAAGAAAATGAAGACCAAATATCTTACTCCTTTGAAAAGGTACCTAGAGGGCTTCCCTGGTGGCGCAGTGGTTGAGAGTCCGCCTGCCAATGCAGGGGACACGGGTTCGTGCCCTGGTCTGGGAAGATCCCACATGCAGCGGAGCGGATGGGCCCGTGAGCCATGGCCGCTGGGTCTGCACGTCCGGAGCCTGTGTTCCGCAACGGGAGAGACCACAACAGTGAGAGGCCCGTGTACCGCAAAAAAAAAAAAAAAAAAAAAAAGTACCTAAAAATAGGAACTCCACATATAGTTGTATTGATCAGGTCAGGGAACTTGGCCCAAGTAGCAAATCTGTTACTTTGCAAGGGGAAAAAGGCAGGATTTTACATCGTACTTGTGATGCCTATGAAAATTAATGTTCTATTCTAGGACCTGTGTGGTTGTATGTTATTGTAAAGCCAATCAAGAGATAAGGCAATAATTTAGGGTTATTTCTTTCTGAAAAAGAAATCATTCTCTGTTGTTGCTTTCTGCAGTTTTCCTACAGTGAAACTATCTCTTGGACTTTTTATTGGGCAGATAATCTATGATTCCTATATATAATATATATTTTAAAATTATAATTCCCAGTTTCTAGCACAAGGAGGGAAGGCTCAAAACCTGAATAAGTATGATGTTCTCCTGTTAAAGCCCCAGTGTGGTGAAAGTCTGATGTCTGTTCTAATTGGCTGGTGTCAGCACTCAACCAATTGTTAAATATTTAGAAAATCATCCTTATAATACAACCATGGGAATTCCTAAGCAGAACAAGGAGGCAACAGCATTTCTCTTGTTAAGGAGTACTATGTCAAAAAGAAAAGGAAAGTTAAAAGTTATCCCTAAGGATAATTCACACGGCCCTGGAATTGACATGAAACAGAGTGATGGTGGTTAGTACTCCAGCAAGGCCTGGTTTCTGCCCTGAGTTAATCTACATCATACGTGTGCAAAATCTGCATCTCTCAGATGTAAAGCAACTGACAAGAAACCTAAAGAGTAAGAACATGGAAAATGGAAGGTCTTTTCAGATTCGTATTTGTCAAGACCATTGCACTGGTGATAATGAAGCCGGTTTGTTGACAGATCCATCACATAATTACATCACTAATGTAGATTTTTTGTTATTAAAAATTAGTCCAGAAGGACCGAACACTAACTGAAAACTTCTTGAATCGCTTGAAGAGTCATACATTTGATATGAGCTTTATCAAAGATCAAGACGTATGTAATAAAATCATTACACATTCAATTCATCCAAAATCTCTTCTATTTTAGCCTTTTAAGTTTTACAAAATGAAGAAGTTATTAAAATATTTAGTTTTCTGTAATATATTTCTATCCATACTTTAAGTATCTATTAAAATGGATAAGCTCAAAAGTGCTCGAATCTCAGTATATTAAGCAATATATTATGTAAATTTAAGAGTAAACATTTTTCTTTCATGATTATAAAGATGATTTGAGATAATAATATTGATACATGTTTGTCATTGAAAAGGAATTATAAGCTGTGGTCAGAAGCATATCATACAAGTTTCTACTGGTCCCAGATAAATATTACTCAGATGTTACTAACTGAAGAGGAAAACATTTCTCTTGCCTGATTTTTTTAACAGTCTTGAAGTACAGTAACTATTGTTTTACTTGTGGTATAGGGCTAAAAAAATTATTGGAATTCTAATCAACATCTGCTACTCTTATTTTTTTAATGCCTTATTTTTTTAGTTTCTTTGTTGATCTAGTGGGAATTTAAAAAAACACCAGGCACATAGTGGCAACAAGTAAATTATTTATTGTTTAGAAAGAGCTTTGAATTATTATGAACACTTAGGAATTAGGACTTATTACTAAACTGGCTTTCACTAAGTAAATGTAAGAGATAAATATTGAGTCACAATTGGACTCAATACTAAACTATTTTTTTCAGCATGAAAGAATATATTTCTCTATTATTTTGATCAAAGTATTGTTTTAATAATGGTCTTTTTATCCTTGTCTCATTTGAGCTTTGACATAAAGGCATCTATTTTAAAATTCTTCAGTTGGAATTATATTATTTTTCAAGTGAGAAAAAAATGATGATAATATTCACATACAGACAAAATCATTAGCAAGCAATCGTGGTACATATTTTGCCAATATTAGAGCTAAGAGCCATAGTTGCTTAAATCTGAACAAGCCTTTCCAATCTATGTTCTCTTATGGTGATTAAAGAGTAGAATTTTTAGAAGCAGACAGATCACAGAAAGAAATATCAAAAGGCAAGGCTGATGTCAAATCAATGCCTATGTTTAGTTGATTCTTGCTATATCTGGTTTGAGCACTGATTTAATCTAGAAAGTGCTGAGCTCACTATGAGCTCCAAACAATGTGCTTTTTATGTAATGATATGTTTGATAATAAAGTAGAACACAACCTATCAAAATGCATAATAAAATACCATCAAGATAAATATAAATAAAAACTGTCAGTATTTAAAAAGAGGGTAGAAAAATCACTGGTTTTTTTTCTATGTTTTCTGTATAGTGTGCTTATTACTGAGGAGTCTGGCAACATCTTCTTTTAAAAAAATATCCTCATGTCTCTCTTGTCTTCCTTCTTAGCTCTCAAATCTATATTTTATATTGTTTTTATCACATTTTAGATCCCTGGGATATTTTGGATCCTTTAGTAGATTAATCTTATAAAGGAGGAAACATGTTTATTTGTTCTAGATTTCATTGCAAACCATCCTCATGCTATGGAAAGTATTTCAGCCAGTCCCTGTCTCACTTTCAAGCACAAATATTGTATATTGGTTGGATTTTGATCTACAATAATGAGAGTTTTCAGTTAACTCTTAGCTCATGAACAAGTATGAAGAGTTCACTATTTCATGGTGAAGGTACTAAGAACACAGATAGGTCACCTATTTCAGTAACTATTTCTATAGAAAAAATCACCTTGTAGGTCTTACACCTCCTACTTAAGTAAAGATTCTTTAGAGACCCATCTGCTTTTGTTTTTTGAACATCTCTATCACCTGAAATTGATTCTGTGGCACCCAGAAGAAAAATGAGAAAAAAAAAATATATATACATATATATACACTCATAGTTGGGAAATTAGAGTTTGTAACTCTAATAATAATGCTTGGGTAACCCATTTAAAACAATGTTTATCTCCTTTCCCTTCTGTAGAGGGAATTCAATAACATAAGAACTAATTTTTAACATAGAATTGAATTTTTTTTTTCGTAATTCACTAATACTCATTTTCAAGCTTTAACAGATGTAACAACCTGTATTTTGATACATTTTATACTTTCCTGAAAAGGGCATTTATGTGAGTGAATTTTGTGCCCTGGGCAACTAAAACTAAATCTTATCATAATTAGCCTTAATTTAATGATTCCGTGTGAATACTCTGTTTGGGTTAGCTCACTACGAACAAAAATAGACAGATAGCCAAATAGACAGACAGACATCTCTATATTTCTGTCAGATTTCTATTTAATATGCAAAATGATTTTACTTGCATAGGTCAGAATATCCTGCATTCTAAAGCTGAGGTAGAAAAATCCTCCCAATTTTAAGGATAGTTCCTACCCCTTTACTGAATACTTATATTCATTCCAAAACAAGACTCTAATGTGTGTGTAATAATTAGTATTAGGTGAAGTTCCATTTTGGTGCAGACTTTGCATTACCCAAGACTCTTGTAGTTAAACTATGCAAATGAAAACTTCTCAGGTATAGTAAGTACATCAGAAGTTCACAGAAAACAACCTATTATGAAGTAAAAGGCCGTTGCAACATCTTCTTCAAGGTAATGGAAAAAACAAAATTCTATTAAAACAAGGCATGGTTTTGGCTCCCACGGTTGTAAATCCACAACCCTGCGACTTGGGAACCCTGTGAGTCTAATGATGAGTCTGGATGCCAGATCATATCCCTTCTATGACACTTTCATATTCCTCTCAAACAAGTTGCCCTTTCAAAGTTTAAAACTAAGTGCAATGATTAGGAAAAGTCATATTCACAGAGAATGGTCATGAATCAACATCAAAGTATGTGACATTCGGAGCAGATTATAGAAGTTAGATCATTGTTGAACCTGGTAGATGATAAAGGAGGAATTGAGAAAGAAAAATAGAGCAGTCTTGTCTGAAGTATTTTTACATAATCTTTTAGCAGCACAATGAATTTGTGATTCATGGAATTTAGCAAAAAAGCAGAGACTTTATGACAAACTCAACTCTGATAATAAAATTAAAACACTGGATTTAATAAGCTACAAGATTTAAACATTTTCCATGCTATTAGTTAAATATACAGAAGTGTACCAAGAAGTCATGAAGTAGTCTCCATTAATCAAATGTTCTAGAACATGATAATGAACTGAAATGTGGAAAAATAAATTGGTTGGAAATTAACAAAAATTCCTTTATTAATGTTTTCCCTGAATGGATAAAACCTACAATTTGTTGCTGAACCCCTCTATGTCAATACACCTATATTTACAAACCAACTGTTTTTCATGCATGTAAAATAAATAAGACAATGCCAGCTACAGAGGTAATTAGAGTTGCAGGTAATTTTTTATCATATCAAGACTTGCCTCCAGTATGTGTAAAAAGAGCAGGGATTATTTATTCCCACTTGATCACCAGTCAACATTTGCCTTCTTCATTTCAGAGACTGTTATCAAGATACATAAAAATTGAAGGCCATATTCTTCTAAAGCACAGCACTGATCTACTCTTTAGACCAACATTGTAGCTGCCCATCTCTGACTTATTATTGCCCTGAGCTATGTACTGCTGTCTTCCAGTGCTATATTTCTTGAAAATTTGACATAGAAATCTGTGACACAAACTGTCAGCTTGGTGTGGAAAAAAATCTCAAGTTCTCTCATTAATATTAAACTTCTGGGGGAAAATGTGTGACTGAAACAAGCATTTCTTTTAGGATGAAGGAATTCATATATTACTATTGACATGATAATTGAAATCACATTCAGCAAAATGAATATGAAGAAATTATACCCATGCATTCTAAAAGAAGGGACAGAGATGGGTCCGAAGAAGGAAAAGCATCTTATCAAAAAATATGCAAGCATTCAGACATCCTTATCAAAATGATGAAACAATGAAAAGGAAAGTTATTGTGACCATCTATTATTGTTTTTAATGAGCATCAAAGGGATTGTGATAAAGAAAAATTATTTTCAGTTATTGCAACAGAATATAGCTGAATAGGTACATCTTTTTATGACAGTGCAGGCAAGAATAATTTGGATGTAAATCATGTCTTTTTCCCCACTTTATAATGGACTTTTTACACAAAATTTGGGAATGTGGAGAGACAGAAAGTCAGGTACTCGATTCTGCCTTCCCCTCTAAGGAGCCCTTATGCAAAACTTTTAGTGATTTCAGAGGACAATAAAAATTGTGGACACTGTAAGGTCTGCTCTTGGGAGCTAAAGAAAAATGGGACTCCCCTCTGCCTCTTTTTTTTTTTTTCACGTGACATAAAAACTACAGGCAATTTTCATTTCTCTACCTCAACTCAAAGATATTTCTTTGAAGTCAATATTGTTGTAGTTATTTATTTATTTGTTTTTCTTTAATGTACCAGGATTTTTTCTTCTGCTTTTCCCTTTGGATATATTCTGTTCGTTTGTTTTATTTTGGAAAGAATTCATCTGAGTGCAAAAGAAAATGAAACCTTAGTCTTGTTACACACTGATGAAAGGAATTAACTTTTTCTATGTTGTCATATCGTCATTGCTATAAAAAATAAAATCAAGGCAAAATTATCTTCCAAAGCCAACTCTTTTGATAGTAACTAATATTTAAACAGCACTTTAAGGTTAGCAAAACATTAATGTACATTGTTTCCCATGATCACCATAATAACAATGTGATAAGAACAGTATTTTTTTTTTAATTAATTAATTTATGTTTTGTCTGTGTTGGGTCTTCGTTTCTGTGCGAGGGCTTTCTCTAGTTGCGGCAAGCGGGGGCCACTCTTCATCGCGCTGCGTGGGTCTCTCACTGTTGCAGCCTCTCTTGTTGCGGAGCACAGGCTCCAGACGCGCAGGCTCAGTAGTTGTGGCTTACGGGCCTAGTTGCTCCGTGGCATGTGGGATCTTCCCAGACCAGGGCGCGAACCTGTGTCCCCTGCATCGACAGGCAGATTCTCAACCACTGCGCCACCAGGTAAGCCCAAGAACAGTATTTTATTATCACTTTAAAGATAAGAAAATTGAATTTGAGAGATATACATTAACTTGCTAAGCGTCATGTACCTAGTAGGAAGCAGAACGTGTGTCTTAAACACAAAATGTTTTAATTTAAATCCTGGGTTCCTTCTACTATATCACATAACCTCAGTTAAGTTTTTATATCATAGCAGATTTTTTAAAGTTTGGTGCTTTTCAGTATTTTTCTAGGGTCTAGTAAGCCTAGTAATTACCTAAAAGGATCAGTATTCCTTTCATAATTATATATATATATATATATATATATATATATATATATATATATATATAAAATGTTTTGAGAATTGAGGGGAACACAAATTCAGTATGTAAAGAATTAGCTGGGTTATTTATTCAGTGTACAGTCCTGGTCCTAACCTCCTAACAATTCTGATTCAGTACATCTAAGTGAAACTCTATCATCTATGTTTTAAATAAAGAACTACATTTGAAAACAAACCCTGTTGTAATCAACTAATAACTCGATGTATAGGTCCATACCCAAATTTTGAATCTACAGAAAACATATTTTCGTTTCATTTTTTCTTTTATTTTCTTTTTTCATATCTTTTTTTATTTTCTTCTCTTTCCTTTTTTTGTTTTCTGTCTAACAAATTGATGTTCTCCAATTGTGCTACCTCTATTACCTGTTTAAAAAATGATTTTAGATTGCTCAAAGGTGTAGGTGTAAAACAAATGTAAATATGACCAAGATTCTTGTAGAAGTTAATTATTTTATGGGTTACTTAGTTACTTCCTGACTGAAAATGGATACAAGGTAAGCAGATGGCAGCAGTCTAGAGTATGGTAACCCAGGTTCAAATATTCTCCATTATTGCTATCTGGCTGAATTTTTAAACCTTCTGTTCCTCAATTTACTCATCTGTAAAGTTGGAATAATAGCATTTTATGTGACAGAGATTTTATGAATATTAAATAAGGTTTTTGTTAACCTTTATCTAATGCATAACACTGTTCCCAGATATGGAGAATGCTCACTAAAAGTAGCTATTATTGTTGTTTTTAGTTTTTACTGTAGTTGTTGTTATTATTATTATTTCACTGATTTTATTATTAGAGAAAAAAATATATGCTCCCACTGACCATCTGTTTCTGATTTTTGGAACATTTCCTACGAACAGTTAAATGAATTAATTTTCAGAATAGAGTTACTTGATATGACTATCAGTCTTTGAGAATGATGGCCAAAGGCAAAGATTTTCCTTTCATACAATTACTATTGACATATCCTTCCTAGTTTGATACATGATTCATTGTATATTGAGTCATCCCTGAGCCACCATATGTTTTTATGTTATTTGATGATATTTTTTATTTTTTGTGGTTATTGATTCTGTTGTTTAGCAAGTTATATAAGCTCTTTGTGTTATATATGTCTGTATAATTTCAACATTTGAAGTGTGGTTAGTACTTAATGATAGGGAAGGAAATTATCTAAAATATTATATATGAAATTCTCAGATATATTTTCTCAAAGCACAGTAGAATTTCACTTTTACGTGGTAACCTCAGTCAATGAATGTGCAAGTATCCAGTGGTTACATTAAAATGTCATTCATTAATGTAAAAGTGTTGACATTTACAGGTGTCAGATAGGCAGGCAGATGATAATTTTAAGAATTACATGTCTTTCTGAGAATTTTGTTTTCTTGATCTTTATGAAACTAAACTATCATATGTAATATTAAATTTGAGCTACCTCTTTTGACCTTAGAGTGCATACAATAAGAATTATAATCTCCTCTGCATGATTATTTACTAGGTCAATTTTTTTAGGCATTTAAGCATGTATTCACTTATTTAAAATTTTAAAAATTCTAAGAAGTATAAACCTGTCTGATTTGAGTATAAGTACTATGAGAACCTTTAGAGGAAATGTAAGTGAAGCATTAGAAAAGGAGCTAAAGGAAAGAAGACTGATAACACTGAAAAAAGAAAGAAAAAATATTATAAATAAAAAGCAATGAAATGCCATAAAAATGAGAGAAATAAGTATATTAGATTACAGAAATCTGCTTATTTTATTCTCCAGGTATTTGCACTTGCCATTGCATGTACCTAAATTGTTTTTCATCTAGGTAAATTTATGATTTGCTTCTTTTTAATTACAATCTCACCTTAGATGTTGCTATTAAAGAGACTTTCCTGACCCATGCCACTAGTAGCAAAACAAATCCCCAGCCAGTAGCTATCTCATTATTTTTCTCTGATATTCTGAAAATACCTTCCTTATTAAATATAAGCAACTCGAGGACTGATTACTTTACCACCAGTCAACCTGGAAGAACACAGCATGTATATATATATATATACATGCTATACATGTATATATATATACATGCTATCCAATAATATTTAATCATGACATATAACAATTGTCTATAGTCTTAATAGTTTACATAGATTTTCTCTCTTAATTCCCGAACCATCCTATGAAGGGAATAGGACCGTAGGACAGTGTATCCTTGTAATGTGTCAACTTGGCTAGGCTGAATCCCAGAACTCCCTTCCATGTATGTTTCCTGTCAATGGGAGACCACAGAGAGATTCTTGGGCAATATTTAGAGAACAGAAGTGAAGTAGAAGCCATTTAGTAACTCAAACCCTGTTGCTTATCTGAGGACTTATCAACTCTATGGTATAGGGGAGCAGAGAGTCTGTAACCACTCTACCTCCCCTAGTTGCTATACCACTGTGTGCTTAGCACCGGAAGGAAGGGTGCCAGGTTCTTTTGAGCATGAATACCATCAGGATAAGAGGTCCAGCTCGTACTTGTGGATTTAAGTTTGTTCTTACTCCCTGTATTTTATAGCCATCTTCCCTTCCTGACTGCCTATTCTGCAGATTGGAAGCTACAGAATCAGCTATGAAGACAACAACCTTACATACACTTTTAAACCAGCGTTCATTATTGAGTAAGCTCAAACCCCATAACATATCAATTTATCCATCACCTGTTTATCTATCTATTTATGGAATCCATCCATCTACATCATATACCTCTTAGTTGTTCTGCTTTTTGGATTGAACACTGACTAATACAATCACCATATAATACCTAAGGAAACTGTGGCACCCAGTTTAGTAAAGATCTGCCTCAAGGGCATATGGTGACCCAAGAAAGACTAGTAGTTAAGTAATAGGTTATAGATAGCTTAAAAGATTTTAGTGATAAGTTTATCTGCAGCTGTTTTTTTATCTACTTTCTTTGCCTTATGATAGAATGGGGGTGTAAGTGGAGTGAGAGGGGTGATCAGCCCTTTTTTGACAGATAGTTTATGAATAATGGCTTAAGTTCTCAATTTCTATTTTTACTACCTTTATTAAAACTTCTACTAAATACATATATGAATCATGCAATATACTTCAAAGACAATGATTTCAAAAGGTATGAGCTCCTAGGCAGGGTTATATAAATAAAGGCTTAAGAAAAAAAAATCCATTTTATTAGCTTTTTCAGACTAAATGTTGGATTTTGTTGCTCTCCTACATTGTATTGTTTAATTTTTCCCACTAATCACTCTAACCTCAATTCTAGTTTCATCATGTATATTTTTTTTACTTGCAACTTCTTGATTTGATTTTTTAAAATTATATTTATTTAACAAACACTTGTATAGTACACATTATGTGCCATGCACTGTTCTCAGAACTTTGCAAATATTAATTTATAAAATATTCTTAACAACTTTACAAGGTAGGCACCATTGTTTTCTCTATTTTACATATAAAGAAACTGAGACACAGAAAATTTAAATAACTTGTCTGAGATCATTCAACTGTAAGCTGTCAAACTGGGATTTGAACTCAGAGTCTGGCTCAGGAGTTCATAACTTTCCTAATATTATAATTTAAAGCTATAGTTTCTCTTCAAATTTCTACTTTATAGAAGGGAACAGGATATAATGATGTTTAGAGACCTAAGGGAGTGAGGAAGAGGTTAATATGGAGGTAGGGGGGAAGAACATTCTAGACAGAGAATACTAAGTGTAAATAAAGCTTGAGGAGGGGACTTTGCTTGACCTTCTTTGGAAGTTTGGGGGAGATCAAGCAAGATAGTTTGTATCAGAATGAGGGGGATAGAAATGGTAAAAGATAAAGTTCACAGAGGTAGAAAGGAACCAGATCATATAGGCCCTTACAGATAGGGTGACACATATTCTAGTTGCCCAAACACCCCATTTTCATGCCTGTTAACCTGGCATAGTTATTAATAGTTCTCATTTCACTGAAACAGTTGTCCAAGTTTGGACTATAAATCATAGAGTCACCTTTCTTATAGGTCATTTAAAAGACTTTCTTTTTAATCTAATGAGATGAAAATTCACTCTTGTTGTTCTGTTGATAATAAAATGTAGGGGGATCATGAAAAGATAGATACCAACTAAAAGCAGTATTGCAGGTGACAGAAGTGATGGTAACCTGGGCCAAGGTAGTTGTGAATGTGTTAAGCAGTGATGAGATTCTGTGTGTATTCTGAAGGCCGAGAAAGTGGATTTGCTGATGGATTAGATGCTGGGTATGTGAGAAAGGTAAATCAAGAACAATTGCAATATTTAGGCTGGAACAACTAAAAGTGTGAAGCTGCTATTTAATAAAGAAGGAAAAACTGAGGGAGGAACTGGATCAGGGGAGGAGTAATAATTCAATTTAGATGTGTAAAAGTTAAGATATTTAAGAGATATCTAAGGGTTGACGTTGAGTTAGATGTAGTACTCTAGAGTTCATGAGAGAGGCCTAGGTTAGGTTTTATATTTGGAAGTTAGCAGGTTAGAGATGATATTTAAAGTCCCAATGTGGAATAACTTCACATAGAGAGTGTTAATAGTGTGAATTAACTCTCAACACTTATATTTTCTAAGCAAGTGGGTAGTTGATGCCAGAGATATCTAGACAGATAGTTTAGATATTCCCATTAATATTGGGGTCTAAGAGATTAGAGATTAGGATTGATGGGGAATAGGGGGAGTTCTGGTACAGAAGGCAGAAAGGTAGTGTCAAGATCAACTTGTTAAGCACTGCAGGAAACCTTTGCAGATGCCCACAGATTGTGTTGGATGATACTTGGTTTTCTCACACTTTGCCTATTTCTATCACTAAATTTGTACATTATAATTATTTGTCTCCCTTTCCAAAATTTCAGCTCCTTTGTGTCATGAACTGTGATTTATTTTTCTTCGTAGACCCATGAGAGACATACAGTAAATCTCATTTATGAGAGCAAATATTTAATTATCTTTTAACCTATAAAACAACAATTTCATATAATCTGACCTAATAGATCACTAGTAGTTGAACAATAAAATGAATGAATTGGAGGGAAAGACAGAAACTCAATTATTAAAGTAGGTCCCAAGGTATTCAGACCTGTTGTTATCAATGGGCCCTGGGACAAAATAAGTGTTTACTTACTGGTTAGGATGTAAAAACATCTGTTTTGATGATGGTACATTTAAAAACTTCTTAAAATTCTGGAAATTTCAAGTTTTGTTCAGAATTGGCTCTAGCATAAGGGTGGGGAGGAATTGACAAGTTTAAGGGAAGAAGTCCAATAGCTAAGGGATGAAAGAGCAATAAGATAAACAAATTATATACCCTATACTTTCTAAACTTACATAATTTACATTTAGATATGATGAGAATACTCAGTAAATAACATTTAAAAACAAATTTATTAAATTCATACAATTATAAATAATTTATTAAGATACATTTTTAAATGTTTACTTTTGGTAAAAATATAACAGTTAAATAGCAAGTAGGACTAACATCCTTGTCCACTATGAGAAGAAAATCATTTTTGCCTTCAAATACCACTCATAGATTATGTCAACACATAGTATAATTCAGAAAAGTTTGAAAACTCCATAGGCATTTTTCAAAAAATTTATGTATATAGTTAACATGTAAAATAATTTCTTGTGTATTTTATTAATATGTTATTGAAACTATTTTTCTCATGTATTATTATCTTTTTAACTTATTGCCTAGGATATTATTTGGGGGGTCTGGTATGGATTGAATGTGAATGTCCCCTCTAAAATTCATAAGTGAAATCCTAACCCCCAAGGGGATGATTTTAGGAAGTGGGGCCTTTGGGAGGTGATTAGGTCATGAAGGTGGAGCCCTCATGAATGGGATCAGTGCTCTTATGAAAGAGACCACAGAGAGCTCCCTCATCCCTTCCCACCATGTCAGGTTACAGAAAAAAGACAGCTGTCTAAGAAGCAGGTTCTCAACAGACACTGAATCTGCTGGCACCTTGATCTTGGGCTTTCCAGCTTCCAGAACTGTAAGAAATAAATTTCTGTTGTTTATAAGCCACCCAGGCCTGCTATTTTGTTATAGTGTCCCAGACTAAGACAAGTGTCTACCTCCCAAATTTTCAAATATTCTTTTAATATACTGATTTTCCCAGCTTACCAAATAGTGACATAAAAAATATATCCTTTGCACTGAGAGCTAAATGAAGAGTCCTTAAAAAACTTATGAGAGTACTTCTAGAAAAGCATAATATATGTGTGCATAAGAATTCTATTTAGCATTTATTTATTATTTTTTTTAAATGTTAGTAACAGGAAATCCTGAAACTGGAATATATTAGCCTTTATTTAAGCTACTGCATATTATATTATTGAAATCTAAGTTACTGTTTTATGTTTTTTTTACATCTTTATTGGAGTATAATTGCTTTACAATGGTGTGTTAGTTTCTGCTTTATAACAAAGTGAATCAGTTATACATATACATATGTTCCTATATCTCTTCCCTCTTGCATCTCCCTCCCTCCCACCCTCCCTATCCCACCCCTCCAGGCGGTCACAAAGCACCGAGCTGATCTCCCTGTGCTATGCGGCTGATTCCCACTAGCTATCTACCTTACATTTGATAACGTATATATGTCCATGTCTCTCTCTTGCTTTGTCACAGCTTACCCTTCCCCCTGCCCATATCCTCAAGTCCATTCTCTAGTAGGCCTGTGTCTTGATTCCTGTCTTACCCCTAGGTTCTTCATGACATTTTTTTCCCTTAAATTCCATATATATGTGTTAGCATACGGTATTTGTCTTTCTCTTTCTGACTTACTTCACTCTGTATGACAGACTCTAGGTCTATCCACCTCATTACAAATAGTTCAATTTCATTTCTTTTTATGGCTGAGTAATATTCCATTGTATATATGTGCCACATCTTCTTTATCTATTCATCCGATGATGGACACTTAGGTTGTTTCCATCTCTGGACTATTGTAAATAGAGTTGCAATGAATATTTTGGTACATGACTCTTTTTGAATTATGGTTTTCTCAGGGTATATGCCCAGTAGTGGGATTGCTGGGTCATATGGTAGTTCTATTTTTAGTTCTTTAAGGAACCTCCATCCTGTTCTCCACAGTGGCTGTATCAATTTACATTCCCACCAACAGTGCAAGAGGGTTCCTTTTTCTCCACAGCCTCTCCAGCATTTATTGTTTGTAGATTTTTTGATGATGGCCATTCTGACTGGTGTGAGATGATATCTCATTGTAGTTTTGATTTGCATTTCTCTAATGATTAATGATGTTGAGCATTCTTTCTCATTTATGTTTTATACACATAATATTTCAGAAAATATGACATGAAGTTATTTAAAATATATAATAACCTTGAAAAAGAAAAGAAGCTTAGAAAAAAATTTAATTGACCTCATGAAGATCAGTCTGACTAAATCTTCTATAGAGTAAAAGATCCATCAAATTGCATAAATTAAAAAGAAATAATAGACAATCCATTTTGACTTTCATTTTTGTCTTGCATAACTTAATTTGCTTAACACTAAACAGAGAAATAACAGGTTTTGATAATGTTAATATTAAGGCGTGATCACCTTAAGTGGTTTTTCATGTCCATTATAGTTCTTAACATATTACAGGTAACCTAAAGGGGCATGACTCATACATTTATTCCTTTTACAAATATTTGTTGAATTCTTATGTAAGAGAATGAGTCTCAATTAAAAAGCGAGTCCTCCAAGTTTAGGTGGAGAATTAGGTGTTCTCTTACATTGATTTCCACTGCAGCAGAGGGCAAACTGTTCTCCCTTAACATCTAGCCAACAACAAAAAGAAAACAAAAACCCCACCAAAGTCCATCTTTTTCCAGAAGTTCCTGCCCTCAATGAGTGTATATTCCACTTCTAAAGTTATCACAAACACGAGCAGTTGGTGTATGAGAGGAATTGGTAGTGCCAAAATAGAGATACATACACATCACTGAAACACGGAACTGACCAAGTTAGTTCTGTTTGTGGTCTGTAGAATGGTAAGAATATGGATAAAGGAAATAGGTTTGGGGAGGAGGTGGTTTTGAATTGTGCTTAAAATATGAGTGGGGTTTTATAGGGATAGCTATAAAATGGTGTTCATTCCTGGCAGTGGAAATATCTTGACCAAATACTTGGAGATGGGACCACGTGGGGCATCTTTGGAGAACTTCAGTAAGTTCAGTATAAGTCATAGGTAGGGTACATGATGAGTATAGTGGAAGGTAAGGCTTGCAAAAATCATCTGTGAATCTTGAATATCGCTATAGGTAAAGTGCATCTTATCTTGTAAAGATAGGGAGTAAGTTTGGTATTTCTTCACATTAAGAAGAGTTACTGAAGTCAAATATATCTTCAGAGGAAGAAAAGTTATGTCAGCCTTTCGGTATGAAAAGAAAAAAAGCACATTTACAATATTGAACACTTTACTCTGGACCCAGAATTTAACATACGTTGCCTCACTTAATCCTCACATTTTATGAGGCAAGGGATATAATGTCCATTTTATACATGAAAATACTGACTCCAAGAGAGGTTATGGAACTTGCCTTTGTAACAGTACCTGTGTTGATATTTAAACCTAATTCCTAACCCTGGCTGCTCATTAGAATCATCTAGAGAACTTCTTAATAAGTATTTAAAAATACTGATACCTAGACCCATTCTAAGAGACTATAGTTTAATTGACCAGTCATCTAGAACATAGTTTCTCACAGAGATAAGGTTAAAACTCATTGATTTTCTTAATTAAAGGAGTTGTCATGAACAAAAATAGAGTTATTCAATAATGCTGAGTAAAGAGTGACAGAGCTTAGAATTAAAAAGAAAAGACAAAACTTTGACAAAATACTTAGAAGATTGTTTCTTAAGTCCCCTCAAATATACATTCTTCATAAAAATCAAACAAATTTCTAACTGAAAATATTTGTACTGGAAAATATGTGGACACACAGATATATACAGCTGATCCTCATTATTCACGGATTCTGTATTTGCAAATTTGTCTACTTGCTAAAATTTATTTTTAATCATAAAATCAATGCCTATTATGTTTTTGCAATCATTCACAGATATATGCAGAATGGGGGCAAAAATTTAAGTTGTTCGACATGCACATCCCCAGCTTAGATCCAGTCCCACCTTAGGTCAAACAGGGTGATGGTCTGCCTTCTTGTTTCAGCTCTCAACTGTAAACAAGTGTCCTTTTGGCCTTTTAGTGATTTCTCTGTTTAAAATGGCCCTGTAGTGTAGTGCTGAAGGGTTGTGCAGTGTTTCCAAAGCAAAAGAAAGCTCTGACGTGCCTTATAGAGAAAATATGTGTGTTAGCTAAGTATTGTTCAGGCCTGAATTACAGATCTGTTGCCTTTGAGTTCATTGTTAATGAGTCAATAATATATATATTAAATAAGGTGTTTTTAAACAGCAACACACATAAAACAAGGGTATGTGTTGATTGGTTGACAAAAATGTTGTGACCAAAGGCTGACAGGAAGCTAACCCTGCATTTTCCCCTAAGGGCTAACTCAGTATTCCTAGCGTAAAACAATACCAAGAATAACAGGAACCAACTGTCTATATAGTCATAAGTGACACAAAATTTTTCAAAAAACCCTAAAAGTGATCATTGTCATTTTATTTACTTATTAGTTCAATGAATAGTTGTTGAATATTTACTATGTACTGGCAGTGCACTTGGCTGAAGAGTTAGTGCTAGGTGAGATAGAATCAGTTTCTGCACTCACAGTTTATTCATTCATTCATCTCTTAGGAGTCACTGCCACAAACAAATCAATGGTTATCTATGGGCTCCGATAGACAATAAGGCAAACATTCTGCCTACTTAGGGTCATATCTACCCAGTTTACACACCTCTCTCTAGAATCTGTCTGCCTTACTGACCCAGCCTCTGGCTTAGAGAAGAGCCCCAGGCCATGCTTCTGTCAATTTACTTAAACACCACAGCCTTCCCCAGGCAGAGGGTTGGCCTCTTCTGCACTACGTTGATGGTGCAAGTCCCACCTGACCCTCAGGAGCTCTGCCCCAGCCTTCACCAATTTCAGACTTGGAATGTGTGGGTGGAAAATGTCCAGCTGCTGCCACTTACAAGGCAGAGCAAGCAAAGACCAGCGAGTCAAAGCGAATTCTGACCAATGAGAGCCAAGGGTCAGGAAGAGGAGAGTGAATAAACTTCTCTCCTTCCTCTTTGACTCTAAAAAAGGAATGATCCCAGACACACCACTTGTACAAGTCCTTTCTGGGAGATCCTCCACAAGATTGAGAACCAGTTATGTTTTCTTGTGGAGTTGTAGCCAGCTCAATAATTACCAATTTGTATTGATTTTCTTTCCTTCTCTGCTCATTTTCTTTGTATGTTGCTGGCATTACACTTTCTAGTAAAACCGTAGTATGTAAGCTTTGTCTTAGGCTCTGTTTTCTGGAGAACCTGGGCAAGACCTAGTTAATTCAAATTATAACTTGATCTAGTTCACCCCGTGTATAATGGATTTATTTCTCCCTTTCTTACTAAGTTTCATTCTTCCTTCCTCTTATTCACTAAATATGTAGAAAATACTTGGGGTAATACAAGGGGAGAAACAAACTTCACTATGCTCTCAGGTGGATATTTCCTGTGTCTCTGTTTCTTCATACTTTAAATGAGGATTACAGAACCAACCTTTTACCGGTGTTGTTAGAATTAATCGTGGTAACGCATTTACAATGCTTGGCAAAGTGGTGTTATGAACAGTATTTATTATTGTTGTTATTATTCTGTTGTTGTCATCATCATTATCATAACTTAAATTTACTGGGTATATTGTTTGATTGATTGCCAGATGGATTCTCTAGGAAGCAACTAAGATAGTTTACTTCATAATACAAAGCTGAGATCCAGACTGGAAAGATATCTATAAGAATAATAATGAAAGAAATGTAGAATCACTTAATAGAAAAGGATGGGAGCTATTTTTAAAAAATATTTTCTAATTACTCTATAGGGGCTAGTGATTATTTAGAGGCTAGTAGTTTCTATTTTCACTAAGCTTATAAATAATACAAGCAAATAGGTTTAAACAAGAACATGTGTAGTTTACTCTAGAGAAAAGAGAAAAATATTAAATCTTTAACAAATTAAAATTTAGGCTTCAGTATTCACCTTAGGATGTCTTTTAAAAATAATTGGTTACTCTTGGCTGAGAAGGTTTTGACTAAGTATAACACTTTAGGACAGGACAATGAAATAGTTCCCAGAGGTTCCTACTCAAACATTTGACTTTAGATACACTGAAATTTGTATTTAAGTATTGTGCATTTGTCATATATAGACATTATATGAAAGATGAAGCAACTGAGTAATTATGGAATAGTCAAATTATATCATTCCCCGTGTATCTGAGAACCAGATTCTCAATATAGAAGGAAGAAAACACACATAATATAAAACAGGTTAAGTAAAATTACATAGCCAAGAATTATAATTAGATATCAATATAAATGGGGTATTTTCCCTTCCTGTCTGTAATCTATCTGCTGAAAACTCCTAGAAAAAATGGCCAACCAGTAACAATGACTATACTTCATACCCTGATTATGATGCTGAAATGTCATTTTTCTGTTAAAAGAATGAAGTCAGGAAGTCTTAGAGAATAGTTCAGTCCAGGTCTAGGACAAGAAAATGCAAGATAAGCCTGAAACCAATCTTGTTATCATGATAAGTAAGAATATCAAAGACTAATAAATTCATGTACAAAGGTTTCTATTTTTCCCAAATGAGGCAATCTGAGTTTCAAGAAAGTAAAGTATTTTAATAGATAGACACTGTTAACCAGTTTAAATCCATGAGTTCAGATTTGGTTATTATATAATTTTTTAATTAATATTCTTACAAATTACCCCAAAATTTAACAACTTAAACCAGCAATATTTTTTATCTCACAGTTTCAGGGCTTTATTGGGACAGGATGTGATCTCAAGTTCACTCATGTGGCTGTTGATAGACCTTGGGTCCCTACCGGCTATTGGCTGAAGACCTGAGGTCTTTGCCACAATGTCTCTCCATAGGGCAGCTGACAACGTGGCATCTTGGCTTCTGTCAGAGCTAGTGAGAGAGAGAGCAAGACAATATGAGACTGTTTTGTTTTGATCAGCAGTTGCCAAGATAATAGCAGGTCAATGAACTGAAACACTTTCAAACACCATAAAATTTAGAGAATTAATGAATTTGTAACTAAGAGTTCACATAAAAGAACTTTTTTGTGTGTTTACTTTGTGTCACTTCTATGTCAAACTTTATTCTTTTAAATATATACCAAGCCAGACAAATACCATTTGAATTTGTTTATGATCACTATAAACAAATGTGTAGCCAAGTGAGGCATCTGGCGAAGTCTTCAAATGTTAATCTCAACATTTTAACAAAACACATTTTGATATTTTTTATTGTTGTTACAATCTTTGTTGTAGTGATGAACTGAGGTTATGCCCTTTCCCTTCCATATAATCTTTGACTCAAGAAAGAG
The DNA here is from genome assembly GCF_963924675.1 of Phocoena phocoena. Lineage (NCBI taxonomy): Eukaryota > Metazoa > Chordata > Mammalia > Artiodactyla > Phocoenidae > Phocoena > Phocoena phocoena. The sequence continues at coordinate 70,592,203 of NC_089219.1, read as the reverse complement.
GAAGGGTAATTAATGCTTGGTATAGTCTGGGAAATGCTATCAGCTTTTAACAGACTTATTAAAGTATGTTTGGGTTTTAAAAGCATACTGTGTGTTTTAACCGGCTGTCTATTGAAACTCTCATGAGTTCATGAGGTCACATAAACATAAGAGGATGTAAATACTCTGTGAGAATCAAAGTGAAGAAATTGAAGAAGATCAAAGTGATCTAGTTTACAGCTTTCATGGAATGTGAGGCTAGATTTTGAATTCTTACCCTGATGATACTAACCATATACTTTGTAGACCAATGCATGAGTGGTGGTATATTTTTGAAAATGCTTTTAACTTATTGAAGTACAGGTCTACTTCATTTTTCCTAAACTGAAATTAAAAAAGACTTAAAACTGGAACAAACTAGGAATATTGGATAAACTGGAAACTTCAAATAGAGTTCAAAAGTCTTTGGGGGAAGTGGTGTTGAGAAATAACAGAGTAGATTCTTTTGACTTTTATTTCACAATTGGGCACAGATACATTTTTTCCACAAAAGCGATAGATTGTAGTTGTTAAATCAATATTAACTATGGAATTTTTAGTGGACAGGATATTTGAAAGTTTATACATTTCTTGTGAGAATTAGAAATATTTCTAAAAGAAACCCAAACACTCCCAAAGTCAGGATGTTACTTTTAAAAAATTAAAGACTTTAATAAACAGGGACTTTTCACATGCACCACAGTGAACAGAGTGGACATAAGGACACATAGTGAACACAGTGAACATGAAGATATGTGATTGGCTGGAATGCCCATTTACTGACCTCTCATCATTTTTTCTGTACTTCCCTAACTCAGGTTATACCTTGTTTTCAGAGGATTTCAGGTATTAGGAGTAGCTTCTCCCATTTAAAATTCCTACTTAGAGCTCTGCTAGCATGCTCACTGTATTGCTTTCTTACAATATATTCTCAGAGTTGAAAAAATAAATAAAGAGTACTTTGTAGTGGAAGGAATCATTTCAAGAGAAAGAATGCATTTGGCTTCATCAATTTGATGGAATCACTTTAGTGATCCTCCAATACATCTTATCTTCTAATACCTGTTCCCTCCTTCTTCCATCACAATAATTTTCTTTTTTTCCTTTTGAAAAATATTTGGCAGTTTGCAGTGAGATATATGCAAGTACCTATGTTCTTAACTGGGAGTGTTTTAAGTGAGGATGTTCTGGGGCAGCTTCCAGAAAGCTTCCTTAAGAGTCAGCTGGCCTATGCACTTTGCCCTTTTTCCTTTGTCTCTCTCTTTCTATGTGATGCCTGCATAACTACCAGCTTGGACCATGGGGAGGAAGTACACACCCTGAAGATGATAAAGGTATGAGTGGGAAGGAACCCTAAGTTCCTGAAGACTTTTTTCAATAGAGCTACCATACAAGTTTCAGACTATCAAGCCCATAGCCTGAGAGAAATACATTTCTATCTCACTTAAGCCAATGCCTTTTTTGCAGAGGAGTCAGGAGGTTGGAGTGGGGGGAGGAGGACAGGCATTTCTTTCTCCAACTGAACATAATTCTAATCAATAAGCAGCACCACCATCAGATTTTTCTATCAGTACTTGGATTCACGACTATATTTAGCCTTTAGCTTGGGGTTCCCATTCTAGGCCAAATGCCATTTAAAATATATCAAGAAATTATAGAACTTATCATATGTAAACAATTTGGTACATAGGATAGCAAATTGATCTTTATGAAAATAAAAGTGATTCGATAGGCAGTCATCTGTATTCTTCACACCAAGACAGCAGCCTGAGGAAAGTGGCTTTGGGACTTTATAAAAAAATACATTTAGTTTTAAATCTTCAACTCCTCATCCCCTCTCCCCCTGTTCTTCCTATCAACTAAAAAGACATGAAAATCATGTTAACCTTGCTAATAAGTGTGGCATTTACCAGAATGCTTTCTCCCTTCATTTTTACCTATATTAACCTTGTCTAAGGAGGATGACAAATATTAAAATCAGCATTCAGAACTTCTCACCTGGCACAAAATTGCTGGCCTCAGGCTGAAGTGTAGAGCTGTTTTTGGCAAAAATGTGGAGTGTCTATTGTTGTATATAAGTTATACGTATCCTTCCAAGTAATGTCCTTTAGAATCGAATGACCTTTATTGATTCTCTTGTGTCACTTGATAGTATGCCTAAGCTGAATTCCAAAGGCCATGCAATAATTTTTAAAAAGCAATGAACGATAGAAGCGTAGCCTAAAATCCAATACCAAATGTGGATCATCTTTTTCACGGATTCAATTTAGGTCTCATTTTCTCAGAAAGCATGTTCCATAGGAAAACATTTTCTCCTTCAAGATGGAGGCCCGGTAGGACATTTTATAGAGAGCTGGTGTCAGATTCTCTACAGAGCTTGATGTTTGAACCAGAGCAAAGTAGCCCCCACTAGGCTCACAAACACCCCACCACTTCCCCTGAGGCATATCTGGCTGAGAGTCAGCTGCTGCTGACACTGTGTGCTGGGGTCTGGTCCTGCGGCTCCTGGGATGAAACAAGCAGGTGAGATCGATGTGAAAGAGCAACCGTTGGGTGGAAGCACAGGGAGAGGTTGTCCTTTTCATATTTTTATATGAAGCATTTCTGTGAACTAAGGGAAAAAAAAAAAAAAAAACAACAACATAGATTGGGTAGGATATTACAGCAAGGAGTATTGATGATGTTAGAGTTGATTTTTCCTTTCATCTTTTATTTTAAATTTGACACTGTCTGCTTAGGTATTTGTAAAATGACTCTCTCTGAACAAACCTGAGTAGATGCGCTGACCAGTTAAAGGAAATATGGGTGAAATAATGTCCCAGCTTTTACTAGGATGTTTAAGTAGTTTTCAACAGGGAAATTATTCTATCATTGAGATACATCTTTCTCTGTGCTGTTGCATTTTCTGAAGAAAATGTGTAATTTATAGCAAGTTATAATGACTATTTTCAGTGATCTACTTTTCAGAAGAATTATGGTTTAGGCAAAAGGGAAAGATCCTACTTAATCTTTTTTTAATGTATCCTGTGCTCTCCTGGGGTGTTCTTATAAGATCTGAGATACACATTGTAAAGCAATTATACCCCAATAAAGATGTTTAAAAAAAAAAAATGGAAGTAGGCAGGTGAAAAAAAAAAAAAAAGATCTGAGATACAATTTCATTCATTTTCAAAACAGATTGAAGAACTGTCTCTTGCCAGCCAATGCGTCCTGTTACCATATCGGAGAAAGTCTGCTAGAGACTACAAGCTATTTTTCAATCTACTCCCAATTTGATGACCATATTTCTTTGAAGGAAAATTATTTTGAGGGAGAATTCATGGAATATCTGAAGAAAAATTAAGGAAGAGTAGGCCACGATTGAGAATGAGATGAGTAAACTATAGAATAACAGGATTTTGGTTTTTCTCAAAAGAAGAAAACTCACAATAGTTACCTTTTCCTTCCCTAACTTTGTCAGTTCTCCTCCACTTTTCCTTCAAATCCCTTACCTTTCAGTTCTGAACACACATGTTTCTTCAGGCCAGTGCTCAATTCCCTTACCTGTTTTGACAAGAAATGCATACTGCAGTCACACGCCAGAGGCCATGGTTATACATAAAGTCCCAGGTCAATAAAGATCACTTACATTTCTTATGAGCCTTTTCATCTTCCTTTCCTCCTGTGTGGGCAAGGCCAGCTGAAAGGGAAAGATAGAAATGTCAAGGGGCCTGGCTGCCAAAGTCTTAAAGCAACCCCCCACTCCCACCAAATAATTTGATGGCCCTTAAACTTTTGTGACCTTACTTTAGGAAAAATGGCCTTTTCTCTTCTATTTCTCATCAAAAGATATTCCTCTCTCTTTCAAAATAAAGTTAAAGCCTTGACTCTCTTCCTTGATGATATACAGTAAAGTAAGAAAAGATTAGTAGGTTTTCTTTAAAACTGTCCTTTAAAAGGAACAAGGGAAATGATCTACACTGTACTTTAGTTTAACATATTTGTCATATGTTAAACATATGTCTGTGAGTTCATACATGTTTCTTGAAGGTAATAAAGATGGGGTTTGTAAATTAAATTTACTTTGGGAAATTTTAGATACCTTTTCTAATGTAATTATGCATTACCAGTATTTACATGGTCACTTTCTTCTATAAGTGACCATATGCATGACTTGAGATTATGACTGGAAAAATTGACCCCAGTTAGGTGGAAGGTAAAGGTTCTATCGAACTGGAGAGGAAAAGGGAAATAGAATGTTCAAGAAGATATTCCTTTCGAGGACAATTAGGACATATTGAGTGAGATAAAGATGTAATAGTCATTAATAAATTAAATATTAAAACAGTTTAAAAATGCAGGTTTGAGTTTTTCACTTGTGAAATAGATATGCATGTGTATAATAGTGAATATGTGTGAAACCAATTATAAGCTAGGACTCTGACCTATGGACTTGCAAGTGAAATTTGTCTTAGCAAATTTAATGAATGAAAAATTAAGAAAGCTTAAAATCCCTGCCCATGGTTCCATAATTATAAAAGCTTATAAGCATTAGTATATGAATTAGTATTTTGTCCTCCTTATAACCTACATTTATTCATTCAGTCTTAATTGAAGAGCTACCTTTAGGCTCCTTAGTTACATAAAAATTAAATCTATAGAATTTGAATAAAATTACACAAGAATAAAACAATGATTGGATAAGTTATTGTTTTCACACACATGGAGAGACTTTTTGGGAACTTCAGTCATTACTTGTGATATTTGCTTAATTTTATGAGGCTTATACTTCAGTAAGTTATTCTGCTTCCATGGTAGTGCCTCACACTCTGCAGAGGACATTTATTACTATACAGGTTACTTATTTGTATTAATTATCTTAGCTTGTCACCTAATACAATGCACCGCATGGATTCAGAAAGAGAGAAAGATTTGAGTTGGAAAAAGCTTTGGTTTTCTTAAAGATTCCTTTTCTCATATCATATTTTAGGGGTTTTACCACAAAATGTTTACATTTGATCCTGTGTAACAATTCCTTAAGAATGGATTTAGTCGTGATTTAATAAAAGATGATTCTTCCTCATAGAAGAGTGTTTTAAAATAGTATAACAATTTATTTCCAAAACTTGAAATCATTGACCCTTCAGTGAAAGGAAAATAGGTAGTTTTATGATTAACATGTTCTTGGAAATAATTAAATGCATATTCACTAAGCCTAGGAGTATGGCTTAGAAAATAGCAAGCTGTTTCAAACTTCTTGTCACTTGATTCATCTTCAGACTTTCCTTATAGCGGTGCTTTAAAAATCATGATAGAAAAGTCTATTTATTCATGCCCTATATCAAGGTGTTTTTGCAGTGCTGGAATCTTTATTTTAAATTGAATTTTATAATTATATTCATAATTGATCTCACTTTGCCATACTTAGTGTTGACTGCTTCCCTTTGAATCAAGAAAGATTAAAAATAGACACATTTTTTTTTTAAAGTACAAAGGGTCATGCTTAATTTCAAACCACAAGCTGTCAAAAGCCTGGTATTCTCCTAGCCCAGTCATTTTATACTTGATAAGTAAACCCACTTGAGGAATGTTTATATGCCCTGATGCTTTTGGACAAGTTCACTGACAGAACACATTCTTTGAAGAAATATATCACAACTGTTTATCTCCCTGAGTGTTACCCTAAGCCCTGTCAGTGCTAATGATATCAGGACATGGATTAAATAAATCCTTTTGAGAGGGACTATGGGTATTTCTGCATTCAAATCACAAATATAGGCATTTTGGCTGTGAAAGCAGGCAACAGATATTTCAACGTGTACAGCATTCTGTGCATATGAAAAGCTTTAATAGAGAAGTGCTCCAGAGATACACTGCTGTCACTCTTGGGTTTAACATACAACGGCTGCTTTCCATAAACAGGACAGAAAAAAGAAAGAAAGAAAGAAAGAAAGGTATACTTCTGCACAGATTACACGTGTACATCACAGTTCTGTCACAGTAAAGTAGAAAAAAATAATACTTATTTATAAAGTGGTGAATATAGAATATAGAGGTATAATGCTGGTTTCCTAAGTGATAGTAGTGACTGCAAACTGTGGGTCCCTCCCATCTTCCTTTTTCTCACACCATACATACTGGTTTTACTTTTCTATTAATGGAGTCAAGAGATTAAAATCTGTACGAATCATCCTGTGACTTCTAAATTTATTATCTTTATTTTCAGCACAATGGCATCTTTACCTTTCTTTCAGTGAAAATTATTTTTCAAGAAACTGCCATTTTTCAACATTGTTTTTCTGTATGCAAGTCATAATTTATTTTAAAACAATTCCAAATAAATATTTTGCAACAAAAGATCATGTCTTAAAAATCATTTACATGTATTTTGTACCAAGTCTTTTGTGATAGTGATTCTTAGGTTAAGACCTATTTAGTTTTATTTAGTTTTAATTTAGTGTATTTATTTAATTAGCAGAAATGATTATTGTATGTTCATAGGTGGCAATATAGCAACAAAACTTATTATGTTTAATGTGTAGATTAAATCTGAGAAGTAATTGAAAGTGTTTTACTCCTAAACAACAAATAAACTTGCTTTTATTTCTAATAGCTTTTAATATGAAAATATCTTCTGACTTTTTACTTTTTTTTTTACAATTAAATATGACACATAGGACAAATTCTTACAGTTGTTATTTTTACTCTGGAATAAGTTGATTTATTGCACTAGAAACCCTTTTTTAAAATCCATAGAAAATATGTATTTACCTAACTATTTTCTAGGTCACCACATACTTACTTGTGTTTTAATCTAAATGAATAAATTTGTTTGGTTTTTTTTTGTTTTTTTTTTTTTTTTCTTTTCTAACTACAAAGTCAGGTATTCTATTGTTGATTTATTATTGACTTTTCAGAGAAACATTTTTAAAAATTATTTTTACTGCCTATTTAAATTATTGTGAAAAATACAGTTTTTTTAAAGTCCAGGAAAACGTGTAACATCCTAATAATTTGAGAATTAATCTCACAATTCAGTGATATTGTAAAACTTGAAATTATTCAGCTGCTGACAGCAATTTTGTTAGTTGTGAAGTTTTAATCAGAAAACAACTGAATGAAAAAATTCAAAATCAAATAATGGAAATAATGATGCTTCTCTTTAAACTTCTTTTTTATGTCTGATCTTCTTAAACATAATATGAATGAAGCCCTTCCTTACGTACTATTTCATAACTTCCACTAAGTAAAAAACCTAGATACCTTTAGAATCAATTAACCCTTTATATATAATATTATGAATAATCTTTAAGGATGAAATGATCCTGCAGAAAAGTTGAAGAGTGGTTCAATGTAAAATATTTCAAAAAATGTATTTTAGATGTGTAAGTAAAACAGGTACATGACATTATAATTGCAACTGTAATGTACTATTGTCGACCTCTTCTTAACAGTTTCTATCAGCATTTATAAAATGGACTGAAAAAATTCACTACAGACAACTGCCTAACAGCCTATTAAACCAGAGCTGCTCCATTACTGTAACTGACTCTGACATGGCACAGACTGTGCAGGGCTTCAGTGGAAAAAGGAATTTCAAAAACAAACAGTATTATTTATTTATTTATTTATTTATTGGTATTCATACTATTCAGAACTAAGTTCTGAACAGATGAAAAGAAACTTTAACAAAAAGCAGATTTCTTTCTGATTGCCAGCTTCAGCCCAGACCATGTTAGCTTCAAATAGACGGTAGAGTTGATAAACTACAGTTTAAAAGGTCGGTGTGGGACCACTTGCTGAGGGCTATGTTTTTTATCCTATAGACTATCCAAACCCCACTAGAGTTTAAATGTTTCATTTTAGAAGAAATAAAAATTCTGTGTTGTTAAATTGAAAGTAAATCAATGAAAAACATTTAGAAGAAAAAAGTAACTAAAGTGTATCAGTATATATTTCTTTTATTAGAAATTAACATCTTCGGCTTCACTTGTTTTTATCTTAACAGACACCTGTAATATGCCTTTTACTCTAATATCCAGTATACTTATTTTTATGTATTGTTATTTATTTGTATTTATAATATGTATATATAAATGACTACTACATGCAAACATAAAATAATAAACAGTACTGTATATATAGACACACATATTTGTTATTACATATCATTTAACTCTGGTTTGGTTCTAACTTAAATTCTAGGCATTACCACAAGTTTCTAATAGTCTATTTCTGTTCTACTTATTGCATTTGATGCCATTCTCAGGAAGGATCTTTAAAGACTATGTTAAATACTGGCTTCTATCTTAAGTAATTCATTTCATGGAGTATAGCATAATGAAAGTAAACCTTTAAAAGTAACCCTTTTACTAAATTTTTTTTAAAGAATTCAGTTTTCATTAATTAAATCCAGAATTTAATATGTAATTATTACTATTTAGTATGTTAAAATATTTGTTATCATTATTTTTTCTCACCGAAATTTTGAAAAGATCACATTTTATTGAATCAAAATTCAAATGAAATATAAAAGCAAAGAATAATTTTGTATTTGTATTTTTGTAATGTCTATATAGTTGATATTATTTTAATTGAATGCTCTTTTAACAGTCATTTTGTATTTTCATTTATTTGTTATGATAAGATAGTCACCAATACTGATTTTCATACAGGATTTATTTTTTAAAAATCCTAAATAAATATGGTAGTATTAGTATATTTACCATGAAATCAGATAAGAAATAAGATTAGTTGGCTACACTAGCAAGTCTAAATGATTCCTGATAAACCTTCTCAAATGACTAGCAAGTATAAAATATCCTGATGTACTTCCAAAAGTCACAACACAAGCTAAAATTTGATTAACTTTCTCTGAAATTCTACACTCAGAGTTTTATTTACAATAAACCAAACCAAACAAACAAACTCGCACTGTTTTCACTGCATCCTTGATATTTTCAATTTATCTCTGAATAAGTCTTTGAGTCTTCTAATATTTGTTATTTCGGTTTAATCCAGGATAAATCTATGAGACAGAAGGACTTGATTCATAAATATGATGACTTAATGTGCAGACGTTCACACTTACAGATTTCTGAATAGATGGCATGTTTATTGTGTCTGGAACACAAATGTTCTAAATTAATTAGAATATTATAATAATAAATAATCTCCTGCTCTCTTTTTCAAAAAGTAAGCATTGGTTATAGATGTGTCAATGAAGCTTTCTAATCACAGAAAAGCTGCTTAACTATAACCAATTTTCTTCCAATTCTGATACATTATTGTAGCTTCAAGATGGACAATACATATAAAATACTACTGAGATAATTAACCAAAAATATTTTATGGTACCAAGTCTGTTTACTTTTGGCGATTTGGATTTTATCTTCCATGTGGCATCTGCTTGTTAGGGGACCAACTCTTCTTGAGTAGGCTTCTGTGCAATTTGGCAGATTTTAAACTGTCCAAATAAAAATATTCCAGAACAAATGTGAGAGAACTTCTTACCCTTAATTGTGAATTAGTATCGTTGTTACACAATAGAATTAAGATTTCCCTTTCTTAACTTAAAGTTCTACCCTTTTGCTATCTCTGCAATTTATAATCATTGTTTTCCGTGTCAATATTAGTATATGATGAACTATTCTGAAAGTAGTTATGCATCCATGAATTACTTTCTCAGAATATGTTGTTCATATTATATAAAGCAACTCAAGATCATAGATTTTTTAAAATTTCCATGTCACAATGTCTTGAATTTTTCAAGACTTTGACTTAGATTCTAACTTAACAATTGCCATAGGTTACAGGTAACATAAGAATCTGAGATGGGAAAAGTCTTGACATAACAGTACATTTCTGCATTTATGTTAATGATTACTCATGGAAATTATATAAGGATATTTAAATGAATGCACCCAGTGCATTTGAGTGCCATATCATCCATTGTAATGAATATGCATTGATTCAAAGGTTTGAACAATCACATTATTCCCTTTCCCTCATTTTTCATGTGAAAGGCATTGAAACTTTGAAAATAACATTAATGCAATGTCATGACTGACTATTTAAACGAAAAAAAGTCAGGAAAATCATTGTCTCATTTGTCTAGAGCTATAGCTTGGCAACATAGTATGTATCTTGAAGAATAAAACCGCCAAAAAACCATAAGATATTCCTAAGTAAAACAACTGTTCATTTTATTTTCCTTGCTAAACATTTTTAAAGAGGAAAAAACAAAGTAATCTCAAATCATTGACAAGCTAATATTAACAGTGAGCAAACCAAATGAAAAGTCCTTAAATTATTCTAGTCAATTCAATAAAGCTTTGCCCAAGGCATGTAAAAATATGGATGGTCGAAAACTAAGATAATAAGCCACATGGGCAAGGAGAAAATAATTGTATTCTGATGACCCACCTGGTCTCTCAAAGTGAACTATTTGTATTTGATATTTAGCAAAGATTGCTAGGAATTTTCCCATGACCATTCAATATTTCTAAACTGAGTCCATACTTACTCAAAGTTAGCACAATGAATTACACAAAGAATGGAAACATTCTCAAATTTTTCTGTTTAGCTAATTATCCCCCTTCTTCTTCGACATAATTCAGAGTGACACCAAATAATCCCAGTTCCTCATAAGTAGATATTTCTCTTTGTAACCTGAATTTCTTCAGAAAAGAAAAAAAGGAATAAATTCTAATTTTTGTGACCTTAGGTGAACATTTTATCTCAAATTATATTTGATTACTTTTTCTTCCTAGATAAATTTAATGCCCAGGAAACCATTGTATGAGAAAGAATGAAATCAGAATATTGAACAACTTTGATTCTAGTGAAGTTATAGTAATGCACTGTGAAAAGTGGCAGTATAAATAAACCCTGGGGACTCAGAAAGACTGTCTTGAACTTAAGCCAACACAATTTTGCTATACTCTTAGAGATAAGTTTTTCTGTATACAGATAGCCAAGGCAGGAGTATGTGACAAAAGTAATGGAGATAGAAACATTTGATCATAGTATTTTGAGAAAATAGAAAAGGGGTTATTGAGGATTTGAAATAAGAAAAGATAGGTGAAACGGATGAAGTAGGATAAGGTCAGTACATACTCTGAACACATGGGTTCTATGATCAAAAAGTCTCTGTATTAAAAGTTATTTCATTTCTCTTAGGGAATAGCAATATGTAGTACATTTTAGGTCCTGAGAACTTTTTCAGTAATGTAATACAGTTAACTTTATTTAATTATTGTATTCCACATTGCTTGACATTGAAAACCTTTATTTAAGAAATAGCTAATATTGTATTAGGATATTTTATTGTCCAGAATATATTTTGGAAAAAAAAATCATAAAATTAAAAGTACAATTACCATTATTAGCAAACTACATAAGTCAGGATGGTTGAACTATAGAATGATTAGAACAAGAATTGTGGGAGAAGAACCTAGAGAAGTTAGTTCAATAAAAGGTCTTGAATATCATTGCTAATGCTTTCATACATTATCCATAGACTGTGAGGCTATAAGAAGTTGTTAAGGGATTTTTAACATGCATCTGATATGATCATATCTACATTTTAGAAATATCCCTGAAATGAGTATTTAGAATATAACTGGGGGAACAGAAATTAGAACTGATAACACTGAAGCTAGAGAAAACAGTAAAAAAAAAACACTGCAAAAAGAAGAGAAAAATAAAAGCCTAAAATGTTGCTATGGAGATGGGGCTAAAATGAGACAAATAGAATTAGGAGATAGTAAAGGAATAGAATTAATAGGATTAGGTGGCCAAATTGAATGTAGAAGTTGAGTGAAATTTAGAAATCTGTGATAAATCCCAAATCATCACAGAAAAGTCAGGTGGAATGGCAGCCTAGAGAACCAGGGGAGAGTGGTGGTGAATTTTTTAAATTGTTTTTGTGATGACTTTATAACCTAAGTCTTCTTGACTGAAACTTCTTGACCAAAGACATTGGAAAACTTGATAGACAAGTTAAGGTCTCTAGTGCATTGTTAGGTAAAGATTATAATAGAGGAGCATACTGCATCCCAGTTGTGGCTTAGTAAGAGAATTCAAACTCCTTCTAGTTCCATTATGGGAATGAATGAGTTTCTTTCATGATACAGCCTTGTGCCCAACTCTCTAGTTTTATTTGCGAAGTTGGGCTCCTAGATGGATTATTCATGTGAGAAAGTGTCGAAACATGAAGCTTGATAAAATCTCTGAGTATGGATAGATTTTGTTGCACATTGAGAAGTTAATGTTAAGTAAGTTTACTTCTAAGGATTGGTGCTTTTTACTAGACCAAAAGGAATGAAAAAGCTGGACACTGACTTGGGTACTATGAAGCTTCCTTGCACTGGTTTCAGAGAAAATGTTAATAAAACATTTTTAAACTTTAAACAGATATCCATATATTTATATCTATGTCTGTAAATCTGGATGAAAACATGATCCGCAAGTAATAGCTGGTACAAATTACTCTTTTATACATATAGGGCCTAATGATATGTACATATAAGAATAACAGAAAATAAAAATAAACACACTGATTAAAAGAAAAGAAAAAGTGTTCACCTTGTCCATGAAATAGTGTTTTGCATTACTAAGAACAGTTTCCTGGCTTATACTTCTTATACTTGAGAAATAACAAGTCTTTCAGGTCATAAATAGAAAATAACTGAGAAATTCAAAACTTAATTACTCATTGTGTTTTTTTTTTCACTTTATTATTATTATTTTTTGTGTGTGTGTGTGTTAGTTTCTGCTTTATAACAAAGTGAATCAGTTATACATATACATATGTATAGATGTCTTCCCTCTTGCGTCTCCCTCCCTCCCACTCTCCCTATCCCATCCCTCCAGGCTGTCACAAAGCACCGAGCTAATATCCCTGTGCCATGCGGCTGCTTCCCACTAGCTATCTACCTTACTACGTTTGTTAGTGTGTATATGTCCATGACTCTCTCGCCCTGTCAAAGCTCACCCTTCCCCCTACGCACATCCTCAAGTCCATACTCCAGTAGGTCTGCGTCTTTATTCCTGTCTTACCCCTAGGTTCTTCATGACATTTTTTTTTTCTTAAATTCCATATATATGTGTTTTTCTTTCTGACTTACTTCACTCTGTATGACAGACTCTAGGTCTATCCATCTCATTACAAATAGCTCAATTTCGTTTCTTTTTAAGGCTGAGTAATATTCCATTGTATATATGTGCCACATCTTCTTTATCCATTCATCTGTCGATGGACACTTAGGTTGTTTCCATCTCCGGGCTATTGTAAATAGAGCTGCAATGAACATTTTGGTACATGACTCTTTTTGAATTTTGGTTTTCTCAGGGTATATGCCAAGTAGTGGGATTGCTGGGTCATATGGTAATTCTATTTGTAGTTTTTTAAGGAACCTCCATACTGTTCTCCATAGTGGCTGAACCAATTCACATTCCCACCAGCAGTGCAAGAGTGTCCCCTTTTCTCCACACCCTCTCCAGCATTTATTGTTTCTAGATTTTTTGATGATGGCCATTCTGACTGGTGTGAGATGATATCTCATTGTAGTTTTGATTTACATTTCTCTAATGATTAATGATGTTGAGCATTCTTTCATGTGTTTGTTGGCATTCTGTATATCTTTTTTGGAGAAATGTCTATTTAGGTCTTCTGCCCATTTTTGGATGGGGTTGTTTGTTTTCTTGTTATTGAGCTGCATGAGCTGCTTGTAAATTTTGGAGATTAATCCTTTGTCAGTTGCTTCATTTGCAAATATTTTCTCCCATTCTGAGGGTTTTCTTTTGGTTTGGTTTATGGTTTCCTTTGCTGTGCAAAAGCTTTGAAGTTTCATTAGGTCCCGTTTGTTTATTTTTGTTTTTCTTTCCATTACTCTAGGAGGTGGGTCAGAAAGGATCTTGCTGTGATTTATGTCATGGAGTGTTCTGCCTATGTTTTCCTCTAAGAGTTTGATAGTTTCTGGCCTTACATTTAGATCTTTAATCCATTTTGAGCTTATTTTTGTGTATGGTGTTAGGGAGTGATCTAATCTCATACTTTTACATGTACCTGTCCAGTTTTCCCAGCACCATTTATTGAAGAGGCTGTCCTTTCTCCACTGTACATTCCTGCCTCCTTTATCAAAGATAAGGTGTCCATATGTGCGTGGGTTTATCTCTGGGCTTTCTATCCTGTTCCATTGATCTATCTTTCTGTTTTTGTACCAGTACCATACTGTCTTGATTACTGTAGCTTTGTAGTATAGTCTGAAGTCAGGGAGCCTGATTCCTCCAGCTCCTTTTTTCGTTCTCAAGATTGCTTTGGCTATTTGGGGTCTTTTGTGTTTCCATACAAATTGCGAAAATTTTTGTTCCAGTTCTGTGAAAAATGCCAGTGGTAGTTTGATAGGGATTGCATTGAATCTGTAGATTGCTTTGGGTAGTAGAGTCATTTTCACAATGTTGATTCTTCCCATCCAAGAACATGGTATATCTCTCCATCTATTTGTATCATCTTTAATTTCTTTCATCAGTGTCTTATAATTTTCTGCATACAGGTCTTTTGTCTCCTTAGGTAGGTTTATTCCTAGATATTTTATTCTTTTTGTTGCAGTGGTAAATGGGAGTGTTTTATTGATTTCACTTTCAGATTTTTCATCACTAGTATATAGGAATGCCAGAGATTTCTGTGCATTAATTTTGTATCCTGCTACTTTACCAAATTCATTGATTAGCTCTAGTAGTTTTCTGGTAGCATCTTTAGGATTCTCTATGTATAGTATCATGTCATCTGCAAACAGTGACATCTTTACTTCTTCTTTTCCAATTTGGATTCCTTTTATTTCCTTTTCTTCTCTGATTACTGTGGCTAAAACTTCCAAAACTATGTTGAATAAGAGAGGTGAGAGTGGGCAACCTTGTCTTGTTCCTGATCTTAGTGGAAATGCTTTCAGTTTTTCACCATTGAGGATGATGTTTGCTGTGGGCTTGTCATATAATATATGGCCTTTATTATGTTGAGGAAAGTTCCCTCTATGCCTACTTACTGCAGGATTTTTATCATAAATGGGTGTTGAATTTTGTCGAAAGCTTTCTCTGCATCTATTGAGATGAATATATGGTTTTTCTCCTTCAATTTGTTAACATGGTTTATCACATTGATAGATTTGCATATATTGAAGAATCCTTGCATTCCTAGAATAAACCCCACTTGATCATGGTGTATGATCCTTTTAACATGCTGTTGGATTCTGTTTGCTAGTATTTTGTTGAGGATTTTTGCATCTATGTTCATCAGTGATATTGGCCTGTAGTTTTCTTTCTTTGTGACATCCTTGTCTGGTTTTGGTAGCAAGGTGATGGAGGCCTCGTAGAAGGAATTTGGGAGCGTTCCTCCCTCTGCTATATTTTGGAAGAGTTTGACAAGGATAGGTGTTAGCTCTTCTCTAAACGTTTGATAGAATTCACCTGTGAAGCCATCTGGTCCTGAACTTTTGATTTTTGGAAGATTTTTAATCACAGTTTCAATTTCAGTGCTTGTGATTGGTCTGTTCATATTTTCTATTTCTTCCTGATTCAGTCTTGGCAGGTTGTGCATTTCTATGAATTTGTCCATTTCTTCCAGATTGTCCATTTTATTGGCATAGAGTTGCTTGTAGTAATCTCTCATGATTTTTTTTATTTCTGCAGTGTCAGTTGTTACTTCTCCTTTTTCATTTCTAATTCTATTGATATGAGTCTTCTCCCTTTTTTTCTTGATGAGTCTGGCTAGTGGTTTATCTATTTTGTTTATCTTCTCAAAGAACCAGCTTTTAGTTTTATTGATTTTGCTATTGTTTCCTTCATTTCTTTTTCATTTATTTCTGATCAGATTTTTATGAAATTTCCTTCTGCTAGCTTTGGGGTTTTTTTTTTCTTCTTTCTCTAATTGCTTGAGGTGCAAGGTTAGGTTGTTTATTCGAGATGTTTCCTGCTTCTTAAGGTGGGCTTGTATTGCTATAAACTTCCCCCTTAGAACTGCTTTTGCTGCATCCCATAGGTTTTGGGTCGTTGTGTCTCCATTGTCATTTGTTTCTAGGTATTTTTTTATTTCCTCTTTGATTCCTTCAGTGATCACTTCATTATTAAGTAGTGTATTGTTTAGCCTCCATGTGTTTGTATTTTTTACAGATCTTTTCCTGTAATTGATATCTAGTCTCTTGGCGTTGTGGTCAGAAAAGATACTTGATACAATATCAATTTTCTTAAATTTACCATGGCTTGATTTGTGACCCAAGATATGATGTATCCTGGAGAATCTTCCATGAGCACTTGAGAAAAATATGTATTCTGTTGTTTTTGGATGGAGTGTTCTATAAATATCAATTAAGTCCATCTTGTTTAATGTATCATTTAAAGCTTGTGTTTCCTTATTTATTTTCATTTTGGATGATCTGTCCATGGGTGAAAGTGGAGTGTTAAAGTCCCCTACAAGAATGTGTTACTGTCGATCTCCCCTTTTATGGCTGTTAGTATTTACCTTATGTATTGAGGTGCTCCTATGTTGGGTGCATAAATATTTACAATTGTTATATCTTCTTCTTGGATCGATCCCTTGATCATTATGTAGTGTCCTTCTTTGTCTCTTTTAATAGTCCTTATTTTAAAGTCTATTTTGTCTGATATGAGAATTGCTACTCCAGCTTTCTTTTGGTTTCCATTTGCATGGAATATCTTTTTCCATCCCCTTACTTTCAGTCTGTATGTGTCTCTAAGTCTGAAGTGGGTCTCTTGTAGACAGCATATATAAGAGTCTTGTTTTTGTATCCATTCAGCCAATCTGTATCTTTTGGTGAGAGCATTTAGTCCATTTACATTTAAGGTAATTATCGATATGTATGTTCCTATTCCCATTTTCTAAATTGTTTTGGGTTCGTTATTACAAGTCTTTTCCTTCTCTTGTGTATCTTGTCTAGAGAAGTTCCTTTAGCATTTGTTGTAAAGCTGGTTTGGTGGTGCTGAACTCTCTCAGCTTTTGCTTGTCTCTAAAGGTTTTAATTTCTCCATCAAATCTGAATGAGATCCTTGCTGGGTAGAGTAGTCTTGGTTGCAGGTTTTTCTCCTTCATCACTTTCAGTATGTCCTACCATTCCCTTCTGGCTTGTAGGGTTTCTGCTGAGAGATCAGCTGTTAACCTTATGGGGATTCCCTTGCGTGTTATTTGATGTTTTTCCCTTGCTGCTTTTAATATGCTTTCTTTGTATTTAATTTTTGACAGTTTGATAAATATGTGTCTTGGCATATTTCTCCTTGTATTTATCCTGTATGGGACTCTCTGTGCTTCCTGGACTTGATTAACTATTTCCTTTCCCATATTAGGGAAGTTTTCAACTATAATCTCTTCAATTATTTTCTCAGTCCCTTTCTTTTTCTCTTCTTCTTCTGGAACCCCTATAATTCGAATGTTGGTGCGTTTAATGTTGTCCCAGAGGTCTCTGAGACTGTCCTCAGTTCTTTTCATTCTTTTTTATTTATTCTGCTCTGCAGTAGTTATTTCCACTGTTTTATCTTCCAGGTCACTTATCCGTTCTTCTGCCTCAGTTATTCTATTATTGATCCCATCTAGAGTACTTTTAATTTCATTTATTGTGTTGTTCATCATTGCTTGTTTCATCTTTATTTCTTCTAGGTCCTTGTTAACTGTTTCTTGCATTTTGTCCATTCTATTTCCAAGATTTCGGATCATCCTTACTATCATTATTCTGGATTCTTTTTCAGGTAGACTGCCTATTTCCTCTTCATTTGTTAGGTCTGGTGTATTTTTATCTCAATCCTCTGTGCGGGAATCTCCCTGCTTTGCCCTCCGCACCCATCGCTGTGCACTCCTCCGCAGTCCTGAAGCTCCCCCCTCTGCCTCCTGCAGTCTCTGCCCACGAAGGGGCTTCCTAGTGTGTGGAAACTTTTCCTCCTTCACAGCTCCCTCCCACTGGTGCAGGTGCCATCCTTATTCTTTTGTCTCTGTTTTTTCTTTTTCTCTACCCAGGTACATGGGGAGTTTCTTGCCTTTTGGGACGTCTGAGATCTTCTGCCAGCCTTCAGTAGGTGTTCTGTAGGAGTTGTTCCACGTGTAGATATATATCTGGTGTATCCGTGGAGAAGAAGGCGATCTCTGTGTCTTACTCTTCTGCCATCTTCAAGGTCCCCCCCCCATTGTGGTTTTAATTTGCTTACTTACATTGGCATAAAAGCTTTGAAGCATATTGCATTCAAAAGAATACTATTGTATTAGTTTCCTAAGGCTGCCATAACAAAGCACTATTAACTTAGTGGCTTAAAAGAACAAAAATTTATTTTTTTATAGTTCTGGAGTTAGAAGTACAAAATTAAATTATTGGCAGGGTCATGATCTCTGTGAAGGCTCTAGAGAGGAGTTGTTCCTTGTCTCTTCCTAACTTCTTGTAGTTTCTTGAATTTTAGACACATTTCTCCACCTTTTCCTCCATGGTTACATAACATTATTTCTGTGTGTATCTGTGTCAAAGTACAAAGTTCCCTCTTATAAAGACACCAATCACTAGATTAGGGCCCACACTAATCTAGGATGACCTCATTTTAACTTGATTACATATGTAAAAAAACTATTTCCAAATAATTTCACATTCGCCAACACCAGGGGTTAAAACTTCAATGTGTTTTTGGAGATGACCCAACACAATTCGATCTACAACAATCATAATGCTTTAAGAATTTTTCAATCTAATAATTAGCCAAGAAATGGTGGACATCACAATTAGGTTGAATATGTTATCTGAATAGCAAATTGGTTCAAATGCATTTACATCACAGTTCTTTGGAAGTTCAGGTGCCTTACTTTTTTAAGTGAAATTCTTATTAGATAATTTTAGGTTAATATTTTTGAATCTTTATAAATATTAAAGTTATTTAAAAAATAATGCAGAGAGGTCTGGTGTATACTTTATGCAGTTTCCCCCAGGGGCAACGTCCTGCAAACTATCACAGCCAGGATATTGACATTGATATAATCCACTAATCTTATTCAGATTTCCCTAGTTTTATTTGTACTCTCGTGTGTCTACTTAGTTCTACACAATTTTATAACATGGGTCTGTTTGTGTATCTATCACCATAGTCAAGATACAGAACAGTTCTATCACCACAAGTATCCTTTATGTTACCCTTTTATGATCATACCCCTTCTTTTCTGCTCCCACTTCACCCCTAACCCCTGGCAATGAATTAATCAGTTCTCCATTTCTAAAATGTCATTTTAAGAATTTATGTAAGTGAAATATATAGTATGGAACATTTTGAGACTGGCTTTTTTTTTTTTTTTTTTCCGGTACGTGGGCCTCTCACTGCTGTGGCCTCTCCCGTTGCAGAGCACAGGCTCCGGACGTGCAGGCCCAGTGGCCATGGCTCATGGGTCCAGCTGCTCCACGGCATGTGGGATCTTCCCAGACCGGGACACGAACCCATGTCCCCTACATCGGCAGGAGGACTCCCAACCACTGAGCCACCAGGGAAGCCCAAGACTGGCTTTTTTACTCAGCATAATTCCCTACAGATTCATCCAAGTTGTTGCTTATTACCAATAGTTCATTCATTTTTATTGCTAAGAAGCATTCCATGGTACACATGCATCAGTTCATTTAACCATTCCAGTGGTTCTATTTCTAAGAGTAGAAGTTTATTTTAATTACTGTTTAGATAGAAATAACTTTCCTGAGTTCATTCCAAATATTTCCAGCTTTCTTTTCCAAAGCTCTTAGGTCATTTTGTTTTAGAGTTTTGTGTAAGAGTTTTGTATTAGTTTTGTACTGGTACTCAGGAATTTTTGTGATGAATTTTAGTGAGGACAATTTGTAGATTGTTAATCCATAGAAGATGGAGGAGCAGACATTTGTATATTGATCATTCAGTTCCCTTTTCCTTCCCTCTTCCCATTCTTCCAATGAATTATTAAGTGTCAGGTGTACAATGTTAAACCTTATTTCCCCCTTTAAAATCCAAGATAGGGGATATGTGTTTATACAAAAGATGTTTATAGTATTTGTTATATGTATGAGAACAGAGTATATTAGTTAATATAATATGAAAAATTACCTCTTTATGTAGAACTTTAAAAAATGGTAATCATCTTAATCAGTGTTTTACCAAATGCAAAAAAAGTGGAGCTTACATAATTAAAATCAGGAAAATAACTAAGTTGTTTTGTCAAAAATGATTCTCCAATGCCAACTTGTTACATCTTGTTCTTTTCTCTCTTTCACATTATTTTTGACATCAAACCTGATCTTCTCTTTAAGGGAAGATAAAAGAGGAAGTTATAATTTATTGAGTTGATTCTGTGTCAGGGACTTTACCTTCATTGTTGTCCCAGTTGACTTTCACAAAATCTCTATAAGAAAATAATTATGTGTTTATTTTTACAGATGTTAAAATGTAAGTTCAGAACAGGTATAGAACATAAATATGATTAAGACTCCAGATTTTGAAGTTACACATATCTGGATTCAAATTTAATTGTGCTACTACTACTGACTATTAGAAGATATGCAAGTTACATAAACCCTCTTGAACTCCAATTTTCTCATATGTATTGCAGGGCTAACAAAACCTATCTATAAAATTTTTCATAAATATGTTAATCAATGTATATAAAGTATACTTAAGATATTGCCTGGAGTGAGCTCAGTTTCTGGAAAATAAAATAATTATTTTAAAACATTAATATTTTAAATTAAATTAAAATTGAGTAATAATATTTAAGAGATAATAGCTGGAAATTACAGAGAACTTCAAATGTAGGTGTAGATGTCAATTAGACCGAGCTAGGTTTTGTTTCTGTAACAAGTCACTCTATATCTCTAGCTAGAAATAACAAAGAATCATTTCCTACTGTTGCTGTTTGTCCATCTTGGGTCATCAGGTGTTTCCTGCTCATTTAAGTCAGTTAGACACATAATTTAATGGTGCTACAGCATTTTGAATGTTGCCAGGCACTATACTAGAGAAAAAATAAAACGTTCTTATGAAGTATCCATTGTCTCTTAAGACTGTCTACAAATGACTCATCACTGTTGTTCCTATTTCATGGGTAAAATCAAATTACGTGACCACATGTGAAATCAAGGGACAGAGAAATGCCATGTTTTCATGTACGCACAATGTGAAAGAACACTGGTAGTTTTATTAACAGTCCTAATACCCTTTTCCATTATACTGTAATAATTCCAAATTTTTTATCTTCCTTTCTTTTTTCAACCTATTGACAAAAGAAAGATTTGGAAAATTACTAATTCTTATATGGAACATTTTGTGGACACTAAAAATGATGGGAAAGATAATTGAAAGGAATTAAAAAGCATTTTTCCTTCCTTAGTTCCACAAATATATCTATATGTTCATTCCTAAAACCAACATTGAGCCTCTAAATGTGTTGGGCATTCACTAGAACACTTGTCATTCTCTTTTTGTAAGTCAGTGAAGATATTATTCATTGTATCACCCAGGCAGAAAAAAAGATGAAAACTGCAATCCAATTCCCAGTGAAACACTGGCAGAAAAACAAACAACAACAAAAACCCAAAACATAAAAGAAAAAGTTGTTATACTTAGCCAACTCAAATGATGTGAAATGAAATGAAAAAGAAACAAAAAATCTCTCACTGTTGTCTAAGCTGTTCAGCATTTTAAAATGGATACATCCTTGTCAGGCTACCTAACAATAAAACAGAGTTTGTAAGTAGAATCTTAGTGAAAACTCTGCAACTGAGAACTAATTCGTGTGTTGGCAGAACTGTCAACTAAGACTTTTTTTTTTCAATCAGTGGAAAATGAATGACGGTAGATTTTAGAGATATATAAATACAATTTGGTGTCACACATACTCATATAAATATCCTTTATCTCACACCTTTGAGAAACTAATAAAAGTTGTTGCTTTAATTTGCCACTTATACTCGATAAATGGAGATAAAATGTGCTCATATAAAATAATTCATTATTTTATTTAAATATATAATATACAACCTAGTTACAGCAACTAGTATAAGAATGTACATAAAATAAGAAATCTATTCAGACCACACAGGCTGTGCTTGATTACTGTACCTCAAAGGACTTAAATAGAAGATATAAATTCTTGATTGGCAAATGTGTTGAAAATGAGGAAGAGAAGATGAAGCATGAGGGGCTGGCAGTTAATAGCAGAGATTTTCTCTTGCTGGCTGAATGTTTTAGGTTCCAGCACACAATCACTAACAAATGCAGAAAGGTCCTGAGGATACAACTAAGACCACTCTCAACTGTCCTTCTAACCACAAGAAATTATTCAGTGATTACTTCTAGCCTTTCACTTTAGATATATTTTTAATCGTTCCCAAAATTCTATGAAATATTAATATCCCAAGTATAAGGGAGAAGAACCTTACTCAGAGAAGTTAAGCAACTTATTCAAGATGTAAAATGAGTAGCAATTTGAGTTCTCACATCATGTTAACTTACGTGACAAAAAGGATTTTGAACGTGTGATTAGGCTAAGGGTCTTGAGATGGATGGTTATTATTCTGGCAGGCTAATGTAGGACACAAGTGTCCTTATAAGAGTAAAGGGAAAAGGTCGAAGAGAAGGCAGGGTGTGGCAATAGAAGCAGAGGTTGTAATGATAAGCTTTGCAAATCATAGAAAGGGTCTTGAGATATGAATCACAGTTGACCCCTGGAAGCTGGAAACAGATTCTCTTCTGAGTTCCCACAGAAGGAACTCAACTTTTCTGACACCTAGATTTTAGCCCTTACTTTGCCCTCCATATATAATACCTTGGTTTTGTTTTAAGCCACTAGGCTTGTCGTAATTTATTATATTAATAATAGGAAACAGGCTCGGACCTTCAAGATGGTGGAGTGAGACTTGGAGATCACTTTCCTCCCCACAAATACATCAGAAATACATCTACATGTGTAACAACTCCTACAGAACACTTACTGAACACTGGCAGAAGACCTCAGACCTCCCAAAAGGCAAGAAACTCCCCACATACCCAGGTAGAGCAAAAGAAAAAAAAAAAAGAGACAAAAGAATAGGAAAAGGACCTGAACCAGTGGGAGGGAGCAGTGAAGGAGGAAAGGTTTCCACACACTAGAAGCCCCTTCGTGGGCAGAGACTGTGGGTGGTGGAGTGGGGAGCTTCAGGGATGCGGAGGAGAGCATAGCAACAGGGGTGCAGAGGGCAAAGCAGAGAGATTCCCGCACAGAGGACCGGTGCTGACCGGCACTCACCAGCCCGAAAGGCTTGTTTGCTCACCTGCCGGGGTGGACGGGACTGGGAGCTGAGGCTCAGGCTTCAGAGGTAGGATCTCAGGGAGAGGACTGGGGTTGGCTGCGTGAACACAGCCTGAAGGGGGCTAGTGCGCCACAGCTAACCAGGAGGGAGTCCAGGAGAAAGTCTGGACCTGCTGAAGACGCAAGAGACCATTGTTTCCAGGTGTGCGAGGAGAGGGGACTCAGTGCACCATCTAAATGAGCTCCAGAGAAGGGCGCAAGTCACGGCTATCAGCACGGACCCCAGAGACGGGCATGAGATGTTAAGATTGCTGCTGCCGCCACCAAGAAGCCAGTGTGCGAGCACAGGCCACTGTCCACACCTCCCCTCCCAGGAACTTGTGCAGCCCGCCACTGCCAGGCCTGTGATCCACGGACAACTTCCCCGGGGAGAACGCATGGCACACCTCAGGCTGGTGCAATGTCTCTCCAGCCTCCGCTGCTGCAGGCTCACCCCGCATCCATACCCCTCCCTCCCCTCAGCCTGAGTGAGCCAGAGCCCCCGAATCAGCTGCTACTTTAACCCCATCCTGTCTGGGCGAAGAACAGACACCCTCAGGTGACCTACACGCAGAGGCAGGGCCAAATCCATAGCTGAACCCCGGGAGCTGTGTGAACAAAGAAGAGAAAGGGAAATCTCTCCCAGCAGCCTCAGGAGCAGTGGATTAAATCGCCACAGTCAACTTGATGTACCCAGCATCTCTGGAATACTTGAGTAGACAATGAATCATCCCAAACATGAGGCGGTGGACTTAGGGAGCAACTATATATATATATATATATATATATATATATATATATATATATATATACACACACATATATATATATTTTTTCCTTTTTCTCTTTTTTGTGAGTGTGTATGTGTATGCTTCTTTATGTGATTTTGTCTCTATAGCTCTGCTTTACCATTTGTCCCATGATTCTGTTTGTCCGTTTTTTTGTTTGTTTGTTTTTCAGTATAGTTTTTAGCACTTGTTACCATGGTAGATTTGTCTCTTGATTTGTCTTCTGCCTAGACAGGAGATTTGTCTCCTGTCTAGACAGGAAAAACAAGAGAAGCAAAAGACCTACAGTAACAAACACAAAACAATTAAGAAAATGGTAATAGGAACATACATATCGATAATTACCTTAAATATAAATGGATTAAATGCTCCAACCAAAAGACGTAGACAGGCTAAATGGATACAAAAACAATACCCATATATATGCTGTCTACAAGAAACCAACTTCAAACCTAGGGACACATACAGACTGAAAGTGAGGGGATGGAAACAGATATTCCATGAAAATGGAAATCAAAAGAAAGCTAGAGTAGTAATTCTCACATGAGACAAATAAACTTTAAAATAAAGACTATTACAAGAGACAAAGAAGGGCACTACATAACAATCAAGGGATCAATCCAAGAAGAAGATATAGCAATTGTAAATGTTTATGCATCCAACATAGGAGCACCTCAATAAATAAGACAAACACTAACAGCCATAAAAGGGGAAATCAGCGGTAACACAGTCATAGAAGGGGACTTTAACACCCCGCTTTCACCAATGGACAGATCATCCAAAAGGAAAAAAAAATAAGGAAACACAAGCTTTAAATGGCACCTTACACAAGATGGACTTAATTAATATTTATAGGACATTCCATGCAAAAACCACAGAATACACTGTCTTCTCAAGTGCTCATGGAACATTCTTCAGGATAGATCATATCTTGGGTCACAAATTAAGCCTTGGTAAATTTAAGAAAATTGAAATCCTATCAAGTATCTTTTCCAACCACAACGTTATGAGACAATATATCAATTACAGGAAAATATCTTTAAAGCATACAAATACATGGAGGCTAAACAATACACTACTTAATAACCAAGAGATCACTGAAGAAATCAAAGAGGAAATCAAAAAATACCTAGCAACAAATGACAGTGAAAACACGACAGCCCAAAACCTATGGGATGTAGCAAAAGCAGTTCTAAGAGATAAGTTTATGAAAACAATCCTATGTCAAGAAACAAGAAACATCTCAAATAAACAACTTAACCTTGCACCTAAAGCAAATAGAGAAAGAAGAATAACCCCTCCCCCCAAAGTTAGCAGAACGCAAGAAATCATAAAGATCAGATCAGAAATAAATGAAAAAGAAATGAAGGAAGTGAAAGCAAAGATCCATAAAACTAATAGCTGGTTCTTTGAGAAGATAAACAAAATTGATAGAACATTAGCCAGACTCAAGAAAAAAAGGGAGAAGACTCAACTCAGTAGAATTAGAAATGAAAAAGGAGAAGTAACAACTGACACTGCAGAAATACAAAGGATCATGAGAGATTACTACAAGCAACTATATACCAATAAAATGGACAACCTGGAAGAAATGGACATTCCTAGAAAATCACAACCTTCTGAGACTGAACTAGGAAGAAATAGGAAATATAAACAGATCAATGACAAGGACTGAAATTGAAACTGTGATTAAATATCGTCCAACAAACAAAATCCCAGGACCAGATGGCTTCACAGGCGAATTCTATCAAACATTTAAAGAAGAGCTAACACCTATTCTTCTCAGACTCTTCCAAAATATATCAGAGGAAGCAACACTCCCAAACTCATTCTATGAGGTGACCATCACCCTGATACCAGAACCAGACAAAGATGTCACAAAGAAAGAAAACTACAGGCCAATATCACTGATGAACATAGATGCAAAACTCCTCAACACAATACTAGCAAACAGAATCCAACAGCACATTAAAAGGATAATACATCATAAGCAAGTGGGGTTTATCCCAGGAATGCAAGGATTCTTCAGTATACTCAAATCTGTCAATGTGATAAACCATATTAAGAAATTGAAGGAGAAAAACCATATGATCATCTCAATAGATGCAGAAAAAGCTTTTGACAAAATTCAACGCCCATTTATGATAAAAACCCTCCAGAACATAGGCATAGAGGGAACTTACCTCAACATAATAAAGGCCATATGTGACAAACCCACCTCCCACATTGTTCTCAATGGTGAAAAATTGAAAACTTTTCCTCTAAGATCAGGAGCAAGACAAGGTTGTCCACTCTCACCACTCTTATTCAACATAGTTTTGGAAGTTTTAGCCACAGCAATCAAAGAAGAAAAAGAAATAAAAGGAGCCTAAATCAGAAAAGAAGAAATAAGCCTGTCACTGTTTTCAGATGACATACTACTGTACATAGAGAATGCTAAAGATGCTACCAGAAAACTACTAGAGGTAATCAATGAATTTGGTAAAGTAACAGGATACAAAATTAACGCACAGATATCTCTTGCATTTTTATACACTAATGATGAAACATCTGAAAGAGAAATTAAGGAAACACTCCCATTTACCATTGCAACAAAAAGAGTAAAATAACTAGGCATAAACCTACCTAAGGAGACAAAAGACCTCTATACAGAAAACTGTAAGACATTGATGAAATAAATTAAAGAGGATACAAAAAGATGGAGAGATATACCATGCCCTTGGATTGGAAGAATCAACATTGTGAAAATGAATATACTACCCAAAGCAATCTACGAATTCAATGCAATCCCTATTAAATTACTATTGACATTTTTTACAGAACTAGAACAAAAACTTCACAATTTGTATGGAAACACAAAAGACCCCAAATAGCCAAAGCAATCTTGAGAAAGAAAAATAGAGCTGGAAGAATCAGGTTCCCAGACTTCACACTATACTACAAAGCTACAGAAATCAAGACAGTATGTTACTGGCACAAAAACAGAAATATAGATCAATGGAACAGGATAGAAAGCCCAGAAATAAACCCATGCACATATGGTCAACTTATTTTTGATAAAGGAGGCAAGAGTATACAATGGAGAAAAGACAGCCTCTTCAGTAAGTGGTGCTGGGAAAACTGGACAGCTACATGTAAAAGAATGAAATAAGAACACTCCCTAACACATACACAATAATAAATTCAAAATGGACTAAAGACTTCAATATATGGCCAGACACTTTAAACCTCTTAGAGGAAAACATAGGCAGAACACTCCATGACATAAATCACAGCAAGATTCTTTTTGACCCACCTCCTAGAGTAATGGAAATAAAACCAAAAATAAACAAATGGGACCTAATGAAACTTAAAAGCTTTTGCACAGCAAAGGAAACCAAAACAAGATCAAAATACAGCCCTCAGAATGAGAGAAAATATTTGCAAATGAAGCAACTGACAAAGGATTAATCTCCAAAATTTACAAGCAGCTCAATATCAAAAAGAAAAAAAAAAAACAACCCATTCCAAAAATGGGCAGAAGACCTAAACAGGCATTTCTCCAAAGAAGATATACAGATTGCCAATAAACACGTGAAAGAATGCTTAACTTCACTAATATTAGAGAAATGCAAATCAAAACTACAATGAAGTATCACCTCACACCAGTCA
Source organism: Phocoena phocoena (assembly GCF_963924675.1). Taxonomy (NCBI): domain Eukaryota; kingdom Metazoa; phylum Chordata; class Mammalia; order Artiodactyla; family Phocoenidae; genus Phocoena; species Phocoena phocoena. Next base: position 70,564,447 of record NC_089219.1, on the reverse strand, counting down.
GAATGGCCATCATAAACAAATCTACAAACAATAAATGCTGGAGAGGGTGTGGAGAAAAGGGAACCCTCCTGCACTGTTGGTGGGAAGGTTAATTGGTACAACCACTATGGAGAACAGTATGGAGGTTCCTTAAAAAAACTACAAATAGAACTACCATATGACCCAGCAATCCCACTACTGGGCATATACTCTGAGAAAACCATAATTCAAAAACTCATGTACCACAATGTTCACTGCAGCTCTATTTATAATAGTCAGGACATGGAAGCAACCTTAGTGTCCATTATCAGATGAATGGATAGAGAAGATGTGGCACATATATACAATGGAACATTACTTAGCCATAAAAAGAAATACAACTGAGTTATTTGTAGTGAGGTGGGTGGACCTAGAGTCTGTCATACAGAGTGAAGTAAGTCAGAAAGAGAAAAACAAATATATATATATATATATATATATATATATATATATATATATATATATATATATATGATTCTGAAGAACCCAGTGGCAGGACAGCAATAAAACCTCAGAGGTACAGAATGGACATGAGGACATGGGGAGGGGGAAAGGTAAGCTCGGACAAAGTGAGAGAGAGGCATGGACATATATACACTACCAAATGTAAAATAGATAGCTAGTGGGAAACCACTGCATATAACAGGGAGATCAGCTCAGTGCTTTGTGACCACCTAGAGGGGAAGAATAGGGAGGGTGGGAGGGATATGTGAGAGGGAGGAGACATCTTGATGCATGTATATGTAGAGCTGATTCACTTTGTTAGAAAGCAGAAACTAACACACCATTGTGGAGCAATTATACTCCAATAAAGATGTTTTAAAATTAATAATAATAGGAAACTAATACACATAGTTCATCACTATCTCAGTTGATCACTTAAGCCTTAAGTGAATGTCCTCCATCCTCAAAGTGGTCCTTATAAATAAAAATGGTGTGTGACAGTGAGGTCTAGATTCAGAAGCATGGTCTTGTGGAGTAAGAAAAAAGTCCTTGTAGATATAATATGAATCTTTACTTGAACCTGGCTTATCTACTTTTTCGTGTCTGTCCCTTCACTGACCTGAAATATTTAGATGTCATGGGAAAGAAAAGGATGCTTGATAAAACTAAAAGAAGATTGTAGCTATGAGTCCCAGTTCTTCCACCCTTATAACTATCTAAAAAAAAAAAAAAAAAAAAAACCCTAAATCCTGAAGAATTGATACTTAAAGTATCATCTAGAGATTGGATCAACAGTGAAGAATCTTCTACGAGAAAAGATGACCAAGATTCCCTAGGGGGCACTAGAGACATGTATCAAACCAATATAACTACATAGATTACATTTGTACATCAATGCAGAGTTTAATGGAATTTTAAGAGTTTTCATTGTCATTTTACACATATTTTAAAGTTCATTTTAATAAATAACCTTTATAGTGGTATGGTAGTTATTATTTGAACAAAGACACATCATAATTCAGTGACATGTTTAAGTTCACATATCTACTATGTGGTGGAGATGAGATTGAAATTTGGGATTGCTTGATTCCAAAGTCCTTATTCTTAACCACTAATGGGAAAAGAGCCTAGCCATTTGACTGTAATGTCTACAGAGACATGTCTTTTTAACGTTCAACAACAAAAATGCCTAGGGTTCTTCTGCACTTCTACAAAAGAAAACCATGAAAAGGGGAAATCTGATAATCAAAGGAAAGTTTCAGTCCATGGCTTTTCAAACTCTCTGATGGAAAGAATCAGGTGTTTGTTTCTTTGTTTTAGTTTCTTTTGTTTTTCCAATTTGTTGCAAGATCAATACTTTGTACAACACTGTAAAATTAAATTACTTTCAAATTTTGGACTGACATCATTATTGACTTGTTTAAAAAAATATTGATGACTGATACTAATTTGTAGACCACATTTTACATAGCACTGTTTTATACAACACGGTGATCCATATAGTGTATTTTCAGAGTGTATTTGTGTAACGCAAACTAACAGGTGTCCCATATGGAAGAACCGTTGTCTGATGTACATTCAAAGACACTCCATTCTGATGCTAAAATCCTTGCAGAAATGTATAGATATTTATAAGCTACTCTGGGGAGAAGGAGGAATGATTGCTCAGAATTACACAGAGAAAGTTTTCTAAAACTTCTGTTCGGATTTTTGTCCTACCCTTCAATTATTCTCACTTACAGAAGCAGTTAAAAGAGCCTTGTCTCTCTGTCCATGCCACACTCCCATTATAAATAACCTTTACATCACTCTGCCCCAGTCTTCCCACTGGTTGACCATATCAGACCAGTGTTGTACAGCCTAAAAATTTGGCTCATTTCTCTATTCCTCAGTTTCCTAATCTAAAAATAAAGAGGGGGGAGGGCATAATGACTGTGTCTACCTCATAAGAATATCATAAACATTAATATATACTATATTTGGCATAAGACAAATGCTATGTAACTCTTAGGTAATATTATTTTTTCTCATAAAGGGAAGCCCAACTCATTTCCTGTGAAGTATAGTTCATTTTATTTAAAGTGGGTTTTTAAAAACTCTTGTTTTTTTAATCCAATCTTAAAATCTGTCTTTTAATTGGAGCTGTTTAGACCAGTTACCTTAATATAATTATTGATATGGTTGAGTTTAAATCTACCATATTTCTCTTCTTTTTTACTAATTATCTGTTTTTTTGTTTTTTTTTTTCCTTTTTGTATACCTTCTTTGTGATTGAGTATTTTTATGAATCCCTTTTATCTACTATGCTGGTTTATAAGCCATAACTCTTTCTTATGGTATTTCAGTGGGTTTACAACTTAAACCTGCCATAACATACTTTCAAGTTATATTATAAAATTTAATATATAGTATAAGAGTTCTATGATAGTATACTTCTATTTCTTCCTCCCGAATTTTGTTATTATTGTCATGCAGTTTACTTTTTCATATGTTAAAAAACACATGATACATTGTAATTATTTTTGCTTTAAATAACCAATAATTCTTTAAAGATATTATAAATGCTAATAAAAAAAACTTTTATGCTTATCTTTATAGTTATCATTCTAAAGTTTTGTCAGTTCAGGTGGTATCTCCATGGTATCCTCTTCCATCTTCTTGATGGACTTCCTTTAGAATTTCTTGTAGCGTTGGTCTGCTGGTGATAAATTATTTCAGACGTTGTATGTATAAAAACTCTTCATTTTGCTTTAGTTTTTGAAAGATATTATTGCTCGGTATCAAAATGTAGAGTAATAGTAATTTTTGTTCAGTACTTTAAAGAGGCTGCTCTGCTATCTTTGGGTTATCATTTTCTGAAGAGAAATCTGTCATTGTTATTTTTGTTCCTTTGTACAAAATGTCTTTTTCTCTGGCTATTTTTATGACTTTCTTTTTGTTATTGGCATTTTGATTATTCTGTACCTTAATGTACTAAGGTTTATTGAGCTTCTTTAATATGTGATTTATAGTGTTCATCAAATTTGGAAAAAATCAGGTATTCTTCTTCAAATAATTTTCTGACCCACCCACTCTCCTTTATGAAATATAATTACACATATATTCAGACATTTAAAGTTGTCTCAAAACTTACATTTTTCATTTATTCATTCCCTTTTCTCTGTATATTTTATTATAAATAGTTTTTGTTGCTGTGTTTTCAAGTTCTCTTTATTTCTTCTGCAATGTCTAATCTGCTGTCATGTAAAGTATTTGTCACAAGACAGGTGCTATGTAACTGCTATGGGTAGAGGATAGAAATTTCAATAATTCTATTGAAATATTATTCGTATCTCAGACACTGTAGTTTTCAACTCTAAAATTTCAACTTGGGTCTCTTTTATATCATCTGTGTCTCCAGGTAGCTTTCTGAATATATGGAATGCAAGTATAATAACTGCTTTAATGCCCTTTTCTGCTAATTTTAATACCTGTGTTTGGGTTTCCATCTACTGATTTATCTCTTCAGTAAGTGTTCTATTTTCCTGCTTCTTTTCATGCCTGGAAATGTTGTGTATGTTACCAGACTTTGAGAATTTCACCTTGTTGAGTACTGGGTGTTTTTGAAGTCCTACAAACATTTTGAACTTTGTTTGGCAATGCATTTAAATTGTTTAGAAACTTTTGATCCTTCAAGGCTTGCTTTTAATCTTTGTTATACAAAGACAGAACAGCATTTAGTCTAGGTATAATTTGTCCCACTATTGAGGCAAAACCATTCTGATTATTCTGCATAATGTTCCTTTGTCACTTAAGAAGTTTTCCATTCTGCCTGTTATAACCAGCCATCTCACACACTGTGAGAATTCAGAAGATTGTTTGCTCTAAACCTTTCCATTGTTTATTCAGGGTTTGGGGTATTTATCCTCTCACAGATATGCTGACCAGTATACAAAGCTTAAGACATGAGAGCTTTTCTCTGCTGTCTCTGAAGTTTTCTCTGAAGAGTTCTTTCCTCTCTGGTACCCTACTCTGGAAACTCTAGCTCCTTGTCCTCCCCGAATAACAATTTTCTTCATCTCAGAGAAAGTATTTAGTGCCCTAGGTCCCCCTCCTTGAGCCACAGACAGGAAACTCTCTCCAGCCGGAAAGCTGGGCACTCATAAAGCTCACCTCTTTTGTTTCCCATCTCTTGTGGATTACTGTCCTTTGTTGCCTGATAGCTGGTATCTTCAATGTTTTGTTTTGTTTTGTTTCTTCTTAATATATTCTGTCCATTTTTTTAGTTAGTTCAGTCATGAAGGTAAATCTGACCCCTATTATTCTATCTCTGCTGAAGCAACAGTTCCATTGGCTATAATTTTATCTTATTGCTCTTCTGGAAATTTCTTATATATATGATTTTCCACTGTATTATATTAGATAAACAAAATAAATTAAAAGAAGTATTGAAATTTCTATCCTCTACCCATAGACCTTGCAAAAATACAAAACCTATTTAATCAGAATTTGACAAGTTAAGAGCAAGTTTAATATTCTTAGAAATCCATCAGTATCTTCAGGCTACAGTTTGTGGCTTAGTGGTTGGATCTTAGTGACCAAAGCCTTAAGTAAGGCTAAATAATAACTTAAGTAAGAATGAATAAAAGTTCTTATTTTTTGAAATATTCCCTATGTAGTAATGTTCGCACAACAAGATACCTGAACTGTGATATCAAAATACCTTTTAAAAAATATGACCACTTTCTTACCAATAAGTTATGAACATTTTCAATCTCCATGAAAATGGTCAACAAAAAATTCCACACTATACAACATAATAGTTTCTAGCCACATGTGACTATTGAGTACTTGAAAAGAGGCTAGTGGAACTAAGGAACTAGATTTTTAATTTTATTTTGTATTTATTTTAATTTTAAAACTAAAACATTTAAAAATATGATTGGAATCATTTGAGCTTGTTAATCTAATTGTTCATGTGTAAATTTTATGAACTCTGTATACACATTAATATTTTTGATAAAAATTTAGTCCAAATTGAGATGTACGGGCTTCCCTGGTGGCACAGTGTTTGAGAATCTGCCTGCCGATGCAGGGGACACGGGTTCGTGCCCCAGTCCGGGAAGATCCCACATGCCGTGGAGTGGCTGGGCCCGTGAGCCATGGCCACTGAGCCTGCGCGTCCGGAGCCTGTGCCCCGCAACGGGAGAGGCCACAACAGTGAGAGGCTCGTGTACCGCAAAAAAAAAAAAAAAAGAAACAAATTGAGATGTACTATAAGTGTTAAATAGACACTATATTTTAAAAACTTTATAGGAAAAAAAACCTAAAATTTTCCTTAATAATTTTTATATTGATTACAAGCTTAAATAATAATTTTTTGAATATATTGGGTTAAGTAAATATATTTTATTTTTTTTACTTCTTTTTAATGTAGCTACTGGAAAATATAAAATTACATAGAAACCTCATATTTCTATTGGATTAGTGCTTATTTAATGATTATGTTTTGATATATATATTAACTAATTTATTAAGAAATACTTTGAGAAGTCAGCATGATTCTGTAATTGACAATTACCTAAGATAATTTAAACTATCACAGACTCTCCAATACAAGAGAAGTCCTACATACTAAAATTTTTACTAGAATTGCAGATCTGAAACCTGTCATTGAATTTTGTTACTTAGGCATGCATTTTTAAATGATGAATCAATCACCATAAATCAAAGAATTGAAAAAATGAGACAATCAGTCTGTCTTTTGGAAAACAGAGAGGAAGAAGGGCCAAAGTGTCAAGGCTCTAGACATTGCTAACCAGCAGTTTAATGTTCAACTATTTATTCAGACTGTGAGTCCTTAGAGAATTTAACTAGGTGATAAACTCCTTTCTATGTTAATTTCATAAACATGAAAACAAATATATCAACAAATATATATTGAGTACCACTATGTGAAGAACATATTAAAAATGTATGGTTAGGGAAGTATGATTTAAACAAAGCAGTTTGTGAACAAATGTGCATTAAATATGATAGAGATTCCTTGAAACATAATGAGATAGCCCTGAATTTGACTTTTGGGAAATGTGTTAAGGTAAAAACTAAGCTACTTTATTTAACAAAGTAAAAGATATATAAGTTTATTTCCCTTTCAAGTACTGCCTGGTCTATTTAGTGACCTAGGCTAATTCTATATTTCTGTATGATTTCCTAGGGTATTGATTTTGTCTTCATGGTTAAATTTAGATTGCTGCAGTATCCATATGCTGATTTATGGGAAGAAGGGGAAATAAATCCCAGGCAATCAATTTACTTTTAAACAAGTCATATGGAAGGTGTACATATTAGTTCTGCTCATATACCATGATTGAGAATTTAGTGACATGGCCACACAAGTTACAAGTGAGGCTGGAAAATGTATTCCCAGGTGGTCAGTTATGTGTCCAGCTAAAATTTTTCTGTTGTCCAATAGTGGGAATAATGAGGCCTATTAAAGATAGAGAACCCTTGTTCTGATCGATTATCTAAGAGTATGGACATATATGTTCTAGTGTATGTACAATGTTGATAACAATATTATGTAAGAATGCAGAATGCCCACAGAGAGTAAATCATTGTCAAATGTATGTATATAACATGGCAAAATTTTAATACCAAGTGTAGATTTCCTAGTTGTGTAATCTCTGCTTGAATTGCTTAAGAAAGGTATAGTTTGTTGTGGACAAGGTAATCTGAAGGGAAGGCCAGAATTTTCAAAAATTCTGATCCTATTCAATCTGCTTGCCTTATCTTTTTTCATTATACTACAGCTTTAGAAGCCTTTGAAGAAATGGGAGAATGAGTTTTGAAGAACAATTTGCAAATTTTATTTCTAATTCCATTATTTCATAGTTGTTTGACTTTAAGTGAATTTCTTAGTTTCTCTGAGCTTCACTCTTTACCATATGTAAAAATGTAAGAATAGAACGTATTTCCAATAATTTTCTGAAGATTAAGTGAGAAAATACATATGGAACTACCATATTCTAATGTGGTTAGCATTCTGTATTTGTCAGGTGGATGAATAAATCAAGAAAAGTGACGATCTCTAGTTCGGTTTATGTTGTGTATTATTATAACCATAGTATATTTTGTGTAAAGAACTTCAATAAGGAGTTTTTGGAAGAGATCATACCATATGTCTTGCAAGACATGATAGGATTTTGGACTTTATCTTTGGAGCCACTGAAGAGTTTAAAGGAGGGAAATGATAGGATTAAATTTTCATATTTTACAAAGATTATTTTACTGCTATGTATAGAGAAATCAAAAGATATTTTGAGCTAAATTAAAATGAAAATACAACTTGTTGAAATTTGTGGGATGTAGCATAAAAACAATGTTTAAAGGGAAATTTATAGCAACAATCACATATATTAGAAAAGAAGAAAGATCTAAAATCAATAATCTAAATTTGTACCACATGAAACTAGAAAAAGAAAAGCATATTAAATCCAAAAGAAGCAGAAAAAAGGAAATAATAAGTAGAGCAGAAATCAATGAAGTTGAAAATAGGAAACCAATAGAAAAAAAAAAAAAAATCAGTGAAACCAAAACCTGGGTCTTTGAAAAGATCAATAGAATCTATAATTCTCTAGCCAAGTTAACTAAGAAGAAAAGTTAGAGGACAAAGATTACTAACACTGGAAATCAGAGAAAATCACTACAAATCCCATGGAAATTAAAAGGTTAATAAGGACATACTAAGAAAAACTCTATGCCCACAAAATTTGATGACCTAGATGAAATGGACCAATTACTAGAAGATACAATTTGCCAAAACTCACACTGGAAGAAATAGATGATATGAGTAGGACTATATCTGTTAAACAAATTGAATCAATAACTGACAACCTTCCAAAACAGAAAAGACTAGGCCCAGACAGGTTCACTGGTAAAGTCTACAAAACATTTAAAGAAGAAATTATATCAGTTCTCTAGAGTCTCTTATAGAGAAAGAAGGACACATTTATTACCTTTATAGGACTTCCTAATTCATTCTGTGAGGCCAGCATGACCTAATACCAAAATCACACAAAGACATTACAAGAAAAGAAACTTTAGACCAATATCTCTTATGAATATGAATATTGATGCAAAAATCCTCAACAAAATAGTAGCAAATCAAATCCAACAATGTATGAAGAGAATTTTACATGATGACAAAGTGGGATTTGTCCCAGGTAAGCAAGACTCATTTAACATTTGAAAATCAATTAATGTAATCTATCATCATCAATAGGCTATAAAGAAAAACTATATTATCAATAGGTGAAGAAAACGTACCCATTCATAATAAAAACTCTCAATAAACTTGGAATAGAGGGGAACTTCCTTAAGTTGATAATGAATATCCACAAAAAGACCTATAGCTAACATCATACTTAATGGTGAGAAACTTGAAGCTTTCCCACTAAAATCAGGAACAAGGCAAGGGTGTCGCCTCTCACCATTCCTTTTCAACATTGTGCTGGAAGTTCTAGCTAATGTAATAAGACATGAAAAAGAAATAAAAGGTATACAGATTGGGAAAGCAGAAGTAAAACTGCCTTTTTAAATATAGATGAAATAATCATCTATGCAGGAAATCTGAAAGTATTACCAAAAAAATATCCTGGGGGGCTTCCCTGGTGGCACAGTGGTTGAGAGTCCACCTGCTGATGCAGGGGACACAGGTTCATGCCCCGGTCTGGGAAGATCCCACATGCAGTGGAGCATCTGGGCCTGTGAACCATGGCCGCTGGGCCTGTGCGTCCGGAGCCTGTGTTCTGCAATGGGAGAGGCCACAACAGTGAGAGACCTGTGTATTGCCAAAAAAAAAAAAGAAAAAGAAAAATCTGGGACTAATAAGTGATTGTAGCAAGATTTCAGCATACAAGGTTAACATAGAAAAGTCAAATTGCTTTTCTATATACTAGCAATAAACACGTAGAATTTGAAATTTAAAATGAAATGACATTTACATTATCACCCCCCAAAAATGAAATACTGTACTTGGGTATAAATCTAACAAAATATGTACAAGGTCTATATGAGGAAAACTACAAAACTCTGATGAATGAAATCAAATAACTAAATAACTGGAGGAATATTTCATGTTCATGGATAGAAAGACAATATTGTCAAGATGTAATTTCTTCCCAAATTGATTTATTGATTCAATAAAATACTAATAATAATCCTAACAAGTTATTTTGTGAATACAGACAAACCGATTCTAAAATTTATTTGGAGAGGCAAAAGAACCAGAATAGCCAACACAACACAGAAGGAGAAGAACAAAGTTGGAGGATTTACACTACTCAACTTTAAGACTTACTATGAAGCTACAGTAATCAAGACAGTGTGGTATTGAGGAAAAAATAGATCAATGTAGCTGAATAGAAAGCTCAGAAATAGACCAATATTCATTTAGTCATCAGATCTTTGGCAAAGGAGCAAAGGCAATACAATGGAACAAAGATGAGATTCTCAACAATTTTTGGGGGGACAACTGTATATCCACATGCAAAAAAAATGAATCTAGACACAGACCTTACACTTTTCACCAAAAGTACTTCAAAATAGCTCATAGACCTAAATGTAATAGTCACAACTTTAAAACCCCTAGAATATAACATAAAAGAAAATCTAGATGACCTTGACTGTGGCTATGACTTTTTAGATATAACAGTAAAGGCACAGTCCACGAGAGAACAAACTCGATAAGCTGAACTTCATTAAAATCTCTGCTTTACAAAATACAATGTCAAGAGAATAAGAACACAAGACACAGACTAGAAGAAAATATTGCAAAAGATACATCTGCTAAAGACTGTTATCCAAAAAATACAAGAACTTAATTATGAGAAAATCCAGTTAAGAAATGAGCCAAAGATCTTAACAGACATCTCACCAAGGAAGATCTGCAGATAGCAAAAATGCATTTGAAAAGATGTTCCACATGATATGTCATCAGGAAAAGGCAAATTAAAACAACACTGAGACACGACTGCATACATATTAGAATGACCAAAATCTGGAACAATGACAGCATTAAATGCTGGTGAAGATGTGAAGCAATAGGAACTCTCTTACATTGCTGGGGGAAATGCAAACTGGCACAGCCACTTTGGAAGACAGTTTCTGATTTCTTAAAAAACTAAACACATTCTTACCAAATGATCTAGCAATCACACTCTTTGGTATTTACCCAAAGAAGCTGAAAACATGTCTACACGAAAACCTGCACCTGGATGTTTATAGAAGCTTTATTCATAATTGCCTAAACTTGGAACAACGAAGATGTCCTTCAGTACATGAATGAAAAATAAACTGTGTTACATCCAGACAATGGAAAATTATTCAGCACTCAAAAGAAATGAGCTATTAAGCCATGGAAAAACATGAAGAAAACTTAAATGCATATTACTAAGTGAAAAAGCCAATCTGAAAATGTTTCATAATGTATGATTTCAATTACATGATATGCTGGAAAAGGCAAAACTGAGGAGACGGTAAAAAGATCTGTAGTTGCCAGGGGTTGGATGTCATAAATTTGTCTGTACTTATAGAGTGTACTACATCAAGAGTAAACTGTAAACTATGGACTCCAGGTGATGACGATGTGTTGATATAGGTGCATTAGCTGTAACACATGTACCACTCTGGTGGAGGATGTTGGAGAAGGCTATTTATATGTAAGTTCAGAATGTATATGGGAAATATCTGTACCTTCCTTTCAGTTTTACTATGCATCTAAAACTACTCAAAGAATTGTCTTAAAACACACACACGGGCTTCACTAGTGGCGCAGTGTTTGAAAGTCCGCCTGCCGATGCAGGGGACACAGGTTCGTGCCCCGGTCTGGGAAGATCCCACATGCCGCGGAGCGGCTGGGCCTGTGAGCCATGGCCACTGAGCCTGCACATCTGGAGCCTGTGCTCCGCAACGGAAGAGGCCACAGTGGTGAGAGGCCCGCATACCGCAAACACACACACACACACACACACACACACAAGCCGTATGATTGTACTTATAAAAGGTTCAAAACTATTCCTTGACATTACAGAATGATATTGGTTACCTTTAGTGCAGAGAACTGAGACAGTGGTTGGGAAGGGACAAGAGATATCTTCTTTAGTACAAGTCACATTGTATTTCTTGACCTTGATGATAGTCTCCTGAGTTTTTTCATTTTGTGATGATCCATGGGGCTTTACTCCATGATATTTATACTTCAATTTTTTTTAATGAAAAAACAAAGAAGTAAGTAATCCAGAGTCCCTGTTCCCATTTTACTCTCTCCAAGTAGGAACTATTGTTTAACTCCTATTCTTGATTATAACCTAAATTTAGGCTTTAAATTTAGAGTATGGCTAAACAGAGTAGAAAGTTAAGAGTGAGAGATCCATGCTGAAATCAAGGTCACAGGATATGAAAGAATATAAATGAAGTAAATGATTGTTATCTTGGGCCAAAATCCAATATATACATATGAAAATGTACTTATTTTAATTTCCAGGGATCCTGGAAAATGTGGCAGTATAGGCAGTTTAAAGTATACAGGATATTACTTATCACGTTTACATTCCCACTACAATAATTTTTATTGGGGAACATGGGTTTATATAATTTCTTTTGGAAAAAGAGTTCAGTTGTAATCAGAGAAAATAATGTTAGTATTCATTTGAATGTGTGAACATTTAATATTGACCATACAAAATTTTCAGTGGGGACTTAAAATGTGATATATGAGGGAGTTTAAGTACAATACATTTAATAACATGAACATTTGCTGTTTTACTAGCAAGAACTAAGTTTTCCTCATCTATACAACACACTTAGCAGTGTTAATGTTCTTTTCCTATGGCTACAAATAATCTTCAGAAAAACTTTGTAAAATTCCTCATCATAGTCAATCTAGTGCTGAAACTTATGTAGTTAAGTATGGCTATGTGCCTTTTAATGACTCATTTCATGGGAAAATAATCATTCTCTTAAACTTCCTGGACAAAGTACAAAATCTCCTCTGTGGGAGAGAGAAAGAAATCTATGCAAGACTTATTATGTTAAAGGAGGTGAATAAAGGGACCCTTGGCAATTTTCACCTCTGAAGAAGATGTCTGTTTATTGTTTGACATTTTCTTGACAGTCAGTTATTGAGATATAATGTGGAAACTTGGCAAAAGATGCATAGAATATTTTTTCTAAATTGTTGTTTATTGAACTTCACACTTTGTGTCAAACAGCTGGAGGCTAGGGGAAGGATATGAAGCCTTAAAGAAGACAGGCTCTGATGTGACTTTGCCTTTGCCTCTATCAAATAGCAAAATAATGAATTATTATGGGTAATAGAGGACAATAATGGTTATTGAAAGAAGGAAGATTCCTTTTACCTGGTCTACAAGAACTTTAATTCTGAAAAGCCTTTGCCATGTACAGAAAGAAGTCCTATGGAAATTCAAATCACAGAACCTGATCACATTTGTTAAAATACAGTTCTAAGACATGTCTAAAGGGTCAAGCATAAATGGAGATTCTAAATATTTATTTAAGAATCTCTCATTTTCCCACAATTTCTCCTAGTTTATTATATGTCTAGGATGTCCTTAAAGCTCTCATTAGGGCCACGAGCAGTCAGCCACTATGGTCAACTATAGACCATGTATGTATATAACCTATGTAGCAGGAAATCAAAAGCATTTGTTGTTACTTAAGTCCCCTTTCCAACCTTTGCCATCATTTTAATTTTCTAACTTTATTTGCTGTCGTGATTCTAACCTAGTGCATTATATTTTTGTAGTTATCTTTTTAAACAATAGACAAAACTTATGCAAGCTGGATTTTAACTTGTAGGTAAGGAAACTGAAGATCATATGTCACATATTTGGATTATAAGTGATGCAGTTGGAGAAAACATTATTTGAGTCAAAGTCCATCTGATTCCAGAACAAATGTTTATCCAGTACTTCACTACTTGACTCCCACACCATTCTCCTTCAGGAAATTTTTAAAAAGATTAAGAAACCAAAAAACCTCTTACCGACTGCTAAAACTGCATATCAGTTACGTTATTTTGTGACCACTGGCATCTAAATGTGACATGGCTAATCTTAGGAGTACCATCCAAGTTGTGGAATGGGTTAAACTAAGTGCTTTGGGTGGTCACAAACTCATTATTAAGTTTATACACTAGAAACAAATAGATTGGCTGGACTTTGAGAACAGTGATGCAAGATGGCAGCCCCTACAAGTTCAAGAATAGAAGCCCCTCATGTTGGAAGAATTCAAAGAATACCAGAAAACAGTAGGAGATGGCACAGTTAGCTGGGGTCTAGAAGATGACACACATGACACAAAATGGACAGGGATGCTAATTCGGCCTCCAAGAAAAATTTATGAAAACTGAATATTCAGCATAAAATAGAATGTGGACCTAAATACTCAGAAGCACCTTCCCTTTGTGAGATTTATAACAATAATATGAATGGAGTTAATAGTTCTAATGGAGTGATGAACTCAAGAGCCATATCTGCTAGCAAAATGGCAGAATTCCTATAGCATCAAAGTTGTCCTATAAGAGCTTTGGCACCTAAGAGTGTTGAAAGAACATATGAAACTCCCTCAGCCACACAAGCACCCCTCCCCCTCTATTCTATTTAAACTGATTTCATTTCACAGCAGTAAATCTTCTAGATATGTCTTGTAGACCTTAAAGTTGTAGAAAGGAAACTCACATTCAAAGCAATTTATCTTAAGATCCTATAAGTGATACTAACTTTTTGTTCATTTGAAATATATAAATTGTGCTATAACACGTAATCCTGTCAAGTGTAACCACTAATCCATTTAGTTGAACTTTTGGATTAAGAAAATAGATTTAAATTGATTTCCATTAGAACCAGTGGGTCATATCTAACTCAACTGAGAAAAGAGACATCACACAATCACTTTGTTGCTGATTATATGGTTTGGGGTCTCTGTGTTTTCTCCCATCACCTCTTCCTGCATCCCCTGCCTCTTTTCCTCTCCAGGTTGGGTGGTTTTTTAGATGTTAAAATTTCAGGTCACAACCTGTGGGACTATTGTTGGGTGTATGAAGGTTCCTCTCTGTACCCCTGGTTTCTTTTATCTTTTCTTTTTTTTTTAAGTCTTAAATTATGCCTACCTTCCCAATTATAGGTCTTTTCACCACTGTCCTCCATTACTCTTGGTGGAAGTATATATTGTACTCCCTGTGCTGCCCTCTGAAATTGGCCTTTGATGAGAAATTCAGGAATTTTCCCATATCATCTTTCCCACACATTAAATAAGGAGTGCTACTTTTTCTTTCCTTCTCCTCAAGTTCCTTTTTGTACTGTCACCACCCAGAACTTTTCTTGATACTTCCTAGCTTTGAGTAGAAGCCATCAGGTAAGGTTGGAAAGAGTCTCTGACCTCCCTCATTTAGTTTTGGAACCACATTTAATTACTCCTCATCAGCCCCTGGGAAATGAGTATTAGGTCCTTAGCCCTGCCACTCTCTGCTGTCATCATTAGCTGATACATTTTTTTTTTTTTTTTTAGCTCAGGCTTTGATATAATGAAAAAAATCATCACCAATGTTATTCAGGTGTGCCAGCTCTTAAAGTCTTTGGTGGTTAAACTTGGATAAACCACATGAATACACTTGTTAACATGAACAATCCCTCTGAATAAATTTTATTTTCCTGTAATTGCTTTTGCTTTTGAAAATTGTAGAAGTTTTACATTTTTAAGTTTTAAATTCTTCTTAAATTATGAAGTTTTAAATAACAGGTCTCTCATTTGGTCATCTTTGCAATTCATTTGTATCTAGTTTGGAATCTGACAACTGAAATGGAAAGAACCTTGAATTCAGTGCATGTTCTGTTTGTCATTATTCTCACCAGGGATTAAGAAAGAACCCAGTATGCATGACAGATTCCTGAAACTGGAGGGCTTGACTTCCTGGTAAATTGCTGCCACTCTCTTAGCCTCTCCATGTGTTCACTAACCCAGAAGTCTCTGAACCCTGCCCTTTTGGCTTTTATGGAGCCTTCATTAAATTGGCATGATTGATTAAATCATTGGTATTTTGTTATTAAGTCAATCTCCAGCTCCTTTTCCCTGTGGGTAAAGGGGCAGTGGAGTTTGAACTGAAAGTTACAACCCTCTAATCATATGGTTCTCCTGGCAGCCAGTCCAACATTTAGGGACTTTCCAAAAGTCACTTCTTTAATATAAAGTCAGGTGTGGTTGAAAGGGTCTTGTGAATAATAAGAGACACATTTATTGCTCTTATCACTTAGGAAATTCCAAAGGTTTTAGAAGTTCTCAGTCAGGAACTGGTATAAAGATGAAATATAGATTTCTTTATCATAAATCACAATATCATAACAATACTAGCTTTGTGCCAGGTTTATAATTTCTGTCAATCATTTATGATCAGATTCTTAAAATCAGAAATCCTCTACTTAGTGTTTAATTTTATGAATACTTGAAAATGAGTTTTTTCATATAGGTGACTTTTGAACTTCTAGAAAACATATACTAGTTAAATAATTTGAAACGTAGGTATAGTTTCTTTTTTTCTCTTTTTGTGTTTGACATTCTAAATATACCAAAATAAAATAATCCAGGAGATATTCAAGATGATGGAGGAGTGGGTGGATGTGGAGCTCATGCCTCTCCACAGATGCATCAGGAATACATCTATAGATGTAACAGTTCTCACAGAACACTGGCTGAAAACTAGCAGAAGACCTTGGACACCAGAAAGGACTATAAAGATCCCTTCATAACTGGAAGGGAAGCATTTGAGGCTGTCAGAAGAGGGTGAAGCAGCAGATCTGGGACAGACGGGACAGAGTGAGAAATACACAGATGGTCTTCACCACAGCCCTACATGCCCCAGACAGGGACGTGTGTTCACAGGTTACCCCTCCAAAAGCAGAGACAGTGAGAGGACGTGTGTGCACTGGTCCACATGGGGAAAGCAGTAGGAATGGAGCCCGGCACCACCTCCTGGTTCTCCCTCCAGGGAAACCAGGAAAACAAGAACTAGCAAGAGCTTGACAAATGTCTAGCTTTGAATTGGAGACCATTCACCTGCCTATTGCTTCATTTTGGAAAATTCACTGAAAATAAGTAAGAAAAAAAAATACCTGAAAGAAAGAAAACAAAGAACAAAATACCCCAGAATTCCTAAAGAACAGATCCTGGAACTCTGGCTGTGTGTCAGGCCTGAGCCTTTGAGGTAGGAGAGCCAAATTCAGAACATTGGTCCACCAGGGACCTCCTGGCCCCACATAATATCAAATGGCGTAATGACTCCCAGAGATCTCCACCTCAATGCTAAGACCCAGGTCCACTCAATGACTAGCAAGCTACAGTGCAGGACACTCTATGCCAGACAACTAGAAAGACAGGAACACAAACTCACCCATTAGCAGAGAGCCTGCCTAAAATCATAATAAGTTCACAGACACCACAAAACACACTACTGGATGTGGTCCTGCCCACTGAAAGACAATAACCAGCCTCATCCACCAGAACACAGGCACCAGTCCCCTCCAGCAGGAAGCCTACACAACCCACTGAACCAAGTTACCCACTAGGGGCAGACACCAAAAACAAAGGGAACTATGAACCTGTAGCCTGCAAAACAGAGACCCAAAACATGGTAAGTTAAGCAAAATGAAAAGACAGAGAAATATACAGCAGATAAAGGAACAAGGTAAAAACCCACTAGACCAAATGAAGAGGAAATAGGCAGTCTACCTGAAAAAGAATTCAGAATAATGATAGTAAAGATGATCCAAAATCTTGGAAATAGAATAGAGAAAATAAAAGAAACGTTTAACAGGGACCTAGAAGAACTAAAGAGCAAACGAACAATGATGAATAACACAATAAACAAAATCAAAAATTCTCTATTAGGAATCAATAGCAGAATAACTGAGGCAGAAGAATGGATAAATGACCTGGAAGATAAATAATGGAAATAAATACTACTATATTCGAATTATAGGGTTCTCAGAAGAGGAAGATTAAAAAAAGGGGACTGATAAAATATTTGAAGAGATTATAGTTGAAAATTTCCCTAATATGGATAAAGAAATGGTTAAGTCCAGGAAGTTCAGAGAGTCCCATACAGGAAAAATCCAAAGAGAAACACACAAAGACACAAATTATTCAAACTATCAAAAATTAAAATACAAAGAAAAAATATTAAAAGGAGCAAGGGAAAAACAACAAATAACATATAGTGAAATCTCCATAAGGTTAACAGCTGATGTTTCAGCAGAAACTCGGTAAACCAGAAGGAAGTGGCAGGACATATTGAAAGTGATGAAAGGGAAAAACCTACCACCAAGATAACTCTACCCAGCAAGGATCTCATTCAGATTTGATGGAGAAATTAAAACCTTTACAGACAAGCAAAAGTTAAGAGAATTCAGCACCACCAAACCAGCTTTACAGCAAATGCTAAAGGAATTTCTCTAGGCAGGAAACACAAGAGAAGGAAAAGACCTACAATAATAAACCCAAGACAATTAAGAAAATGGTATAGGAACATACATATTGATAACTACCTAAAATGTAAATGGATTAAATGTTCCAACCAAATGACAGAGACTGGCTGAATGGATACAAAAACAAGACCCATACATATGCTGTCTACAAGAGAACCACTTCAGACCTAGGGACACATACAGACTGAAAGTGAGGGGATGGAAAAAGATATTCCATGCAAATGGAAATCAAAAGAAAGCTGCAGGAGCAATTCTTGTATCAGACAAAATAGACTTTAAAATAAAGACCATTACAAGAGACAAAGAAGAGCACTACATAATGATCAAGGGATCAACCCAAGGAGAAGATATAAAAATTTTAAATATTTATGCACCCAACATAGGAGCACCTCAGTACATAAGGCAAATGCTAACAGCCATAAAAGGGGAAATCAACAGTAACACAATCATAGTAGGGGTCTTTAACACCCCACTTTCACCAATGGACAGATCAACCAAAATGAAAATAAATAAGGAAACACAAACTTTAAATGATACATTAAACAAGATAGACTTACTCAATATTTATAGGACATTCCATCCAAAAACAGCAGATTACACTTTCTTCTCAAGTGTTCATAGAACATTCTCCAGAATAATGATGTCTTGGATCACAAATCAAACCTTGGTAAATTTAAGAGAATTGAAATCATATCAAGAAACTTTTCTGATCACAAAGCTATGACACTAGATATTAATTACAGGAAAAAATCTGTAAAAAGTACAAACACATGGAGGCTAAACAATACACTACTAAATAACCAAGAGATCACTGAGGAAATCAAAGAGGAAATCAAAAAATACCTAGAAACAAACGACAATGAAAACACGATGACCCAAAACCTATGGGATGCAGCAAAAGCAGTTCTAAGAGGGAAGTTCAGAGAAATACAACCCTACCTCAAGAAACAAGAAACATCTCAAATAAACAACCTAACCTTACACCTAAAGCAATTAGTGAAAGAAGAACCAAAAATCCCCAAAGTTAGCAGGAGGAAAGAAGTCATAAAGATCAGATCAGAAATAAATGAAAAATAAATGAAGGAAATGATAGCAAAGATCCATAAAACTAAAAGCTGGTTCTTTGAGAAGATAAACAAAATAGATAAACCATTAGCCAGACTCATCAAGAAAAGAAGGGAGAAGACTTAACTGAATAGAATCGAAATGAAAAAGGAGAAGTAACAACTGACACTGCAGAAATAGAAAGGATCGTGAGAGATTACTGCAAGCAACTATATGCCAATAAAATGGAAAACCTGGAAGAAATGGACACATTCTTAGAAAATCACAGAAACAGAAAATATAAACACACCAATCACAAGCACTGAAATTGAAACTGATTAAAAATCCTCCAACAAACAAAAGCTCAGGACCAGATGGCTTCACAGATGAATTCTATCAAACATGTAGAGAAGAGCTAACACCTATCCTTCTCAAGCTCTTCCAAGATATAGCAGAGGGAGGAACACCCCCAAACTCATTCTATGAGGCCACTCATCACCCTGATACCCAAACCAGACAAAGATGCCACAAAAAAAGGAAACTAGAGGCCAGTATCACTGATGAACATGGATGCAAAAATCCTCAACAAAACACTAGGAAACAGAATCCAACAGTGCGTTAAAAGGATCGTACACCATGATCAAGTGGGGTTTATCCCAGGAATGCAAGGATTCTTCGGTATACTCAAATCTGTCAATGTGATAAACCATATTCAGAAATTGAAGGAGGAAAACCATATGATCATCTCAATAGATGCAGAAAAAGCTTTTGACAAAATTCAACACCCATTTATGATAAAAACCCTCCAGAACATAGGCATAGAGGGAACTTACCTCAACATAATAAAGGCCATATGTGACAAACCCACCTCCCACATGGTTCTCAATGGTGAAAAATTGAAACCCTTTCCTCTAAGATCAGGAACAAGACAAGGTTGTCCACTCTCACCACTCTTATTCAACATAGTTTTGGAAGTTTTAGCCTCAGCAATCAGTGAAGAATAAGAAATAAAAGGAATCCAAATCAGAAAAGAAGTAAATTGTCACTGTTTGCAGATGACATAATACCATACATAGAGAATCCTAAAGATGTTACCAGAAAGCTACTAGAGCTAATCAATGAATTTGGTAAAGTTGCAGGATACAAATTTAATGCACAGAAGTCTCTTGCATTTGTATACACTAATGATGAAAAATCTGAAAGAGAAATCAAGGAAACACTCTCATTTACCATTGCAACAAAAATAGTAAAATACCTAGGCATAAACCTACCTAAGGAGACAAAAGACCTCTATACAGAAAACTGTAAGACACTGATGAATGCAAAAAAAGAGGATGCAAACAGATGGAGAGATATACCATGTTCTTGTATTGGAATAATCAACTTTGTGAAAATGACTATAATACTACCCAAAGCAATCTACAAATTAAATGGAATCCCTACCAAACTACCAATGGCATTTTTCACAGAACTAGAACAAAAAAGTTCATGATCTGTATGGAAACACAAAAGACACTGAATAGCCAAAGCAATCTTGAGAATGAAAAATGGAGCTGGAGGAATCAGGCTCCCAGAATCTTTACTATACTACAAAGCTATAGAAATCAAGACAGTATGGTACTGGCACAAAAACAGAAATATAGATCAATGGAACAGGATAGAAAGCCCAGATATAAACCCACGCACATATGGTCACCTTAACTTTGATAAAGGAAGCAAGAATATACAATGGAGAAAAGACAGCCTCTTGAATAAGTGGTCCTGGGAAAACTGGACAGCTACATGTAAAAGAATGAAATTAGAACACTCGCTAACACCATACACAAACGTAAACTCAAAAGGAATTAAAGACCTAAATGAAAGGCAAGAGACTATAAAACTCTTAGAGGAAAACATAGGCAGAACACTCTATGACATATATCACAGCAAGATCCTTTTTGACCGACCTCCTAGAGAAATGGAAATAAAAACAAAAATAAACCAATGGGACCTAATGAAACTTAAAAGCTTTTGCACAGCAAAGGAAACCATAAACAAGATGAAACCACAACTCTCAGAATGAGTGAAAATATTTGCAAATGAAGCAACTGACAAGGGATTAAGGTCCAAAATATACAAACAGCTCATGCAGCTCAATATCAAAAAGAAAAAAAACAACCCAGTCCAAAAATGGACAGAAGACTTAAACAGACATTTCTTCAAAGAAGATATACAGATTGCCAACAAACACATGAAAGGATGTTCAATATCACTAATCATTAGAGAAATGCAAATCAAAACTACAATGAGGTATCACCTCACACCAGTCAGAATGACCATCATGAAAAAAATCTACAAACTATAAATGCTGGAGAGGGTGTGGAGAAAAGGGAACCCTCTAGCATTGTTGGTGGGAACGTAAATTGATACAGCCACTATGGAGAACAGTATGGAGGTTCCTCAAAAAACTAAAAATAGAACTATCATATTACCCAACAATCCCACTACTGGGCACGTACCCTGAGAAAACCATAATTCAAAAAGTGTCACGTACCACAATGTTCATTCCATCTCAATTTACAATAGCCAGGACATGGAAGTAACCTAAGTGTCCATCAACAGATGAATGGAATAAGATGTGGCTCGTATATACAATGGAATATTACTCAGCCATAAAAAGAAAGGGAATTGAGTTATTTGTAGTGAGGTGGATGGACCTAGAGTCTGTCATACAAAGTGAAGTAAGTCAGAAGGAGAAAAACAAATACAGTATGCTAACACATATATATGGTATCAAAAAAAGAAAAATATTTCTGAAGAACCTACAGGCAGGACAGGAATAAAGATGCAGATGTAGGGAATGGACTTGAGGATGTGGGATGGGGGAAGTGTAAGCTGGGATGGAGTGAGAGCGTGGCATGTACATATATACACTACCAAATGTAAAATAGGTAGCTAGTGGGAAGCCGCTGCATAGCACAGGGAGATCAGCTCAGTGCTTTGTGACTACATAGATGGGTGGGATAGGGAGTGGGGGAGGGAGACACAATAGGGAGGAGACATGGGGGGGCATGTATATGTATAGCTGATTCACTTTGTTATACAGCAGAAATTAACACACCATTGTAAAGCAGTTATACTCCAATAAAGATGTTAAAAACATAATAATCCATAAATTTTATGCTAAATGATTTTTTCAAATGACAGAAATAATACAATTTAGTAATAATGTCCTTTATTCAAGGGAAAATAATTCATGGGTTTGGGGATACAGCACCTCACAAGCAGTGGGTCGCTTCCCAAGGGATTTGGGGTAAGAGTCAGTTTACAAATCTTTAGAATAGGCAACTTGGAAATAGGGCCTGATTGGCTAGGAGGTCTGGGATTTTCTTATAATGCTGGTAGGTCCTATTTTCTAGGGTAAAATGAGCTAGCTACAGTCAGTTTGGAGGACTGTGATTGGTTGTATGTAGTTTCCTTGCCAGTGTGGCATTTCTAGTAAGTGCTGGAAGACTTATTGTAGAGTTGTGACATGGGCTGGGCCACTGGGGCAGCCTCCTTTTTGTGGGTTCTGATGCACAAATTACCTTCATCAGTATTGCACTGTTCTAACAGGCCTTATGGAACCTCCAATACACCAGTGAATGCTGAAAGTGCTCAAATACGTGGTGGTTCCACATTGCCAGTTCTACTGCATGGTGGTCTTCAGAATGCCTAATGCGAATGGCAAGCCAAACTTTTCCAAGAGAGACTATAAGAGAAATAGAACGATTCTGGGGTTATTTCTAGAAAAGTTTTCTACTATCTTTCAACTGAGTTCCTGAGTAACTATATAATGAAAGAAGCTATATGCTTATTTTACTTGCAGAGAGAAAGGCGGATCAGTGGTTTAGGCAGGCTAATGTCAGATAATTCAGTATTTTTATTTTGTAGATGTTGTAGTAGCAAATAAACTAAGGCACAAATATGGTCAAGAACATTTTGAGGGTCCACATGGATAAAATAGTCTGTATTATGTATAAAATGTAGGCAAGAATAAAGTAGAAAGAAATATTAAGGGGTCCCCTTTGTTAGTTGACAAAAGCATAGAAATAAATTATGCAAAATATACTTTTGACCATGTCATAGATAAGTAGTTACAGCAAGGATAATCAAAAAATATTATTAATATTAATTTATATTTGCATAAGCTTTTACTTATAGAGACTAAAATACTGTTTGGCAATGAGAGTTTTGATCATTTTAATAAAAAATAAGAACTTATAGCATAAGCAATCCAGTTTGTAAAAATAATGAATTACAGTATCTTCAAATATATCAACAAATATTCAACTGATTGTCCAAACCCAATATTTAATATTTCTGGAATTTCTATGGAAATTCTTGACTCTTTAAATGAAAACAAAATTTAAGTCTTGAGCACAACTGAGATGCAAGAAAATTGCAATTTGGTGGTAGCGTTTCAAAAGATTCCTGAAGTTGTGGAAAATAGAAACAAAATGAGTTCTGGGAATGTGCCCCAACTAGCTATAAATAAGTATTTGCATTTTTCACATTTTGATCTACAGAAGTTTTCTCGTCCTTCTTCTCAGCCAGAGCACACTTTATAGCTTCTTGTATTTTATACTGACTCTGAGTAGTTTATTCTGGTGAATTTACACTTAAAAAAAATACATATGCTTTACTACTGGTTTTTCCAGACCAATTAATCAACAAAATTCAAGTCAGAGAGGGACTATTGGTTATCTAAATAAGGAGATAAATTTTAAAACTTTGAAAAAATTTTTGCATGCCTGAAGGAATTCTCCTTCAGAACATCTATCATTTCACAAATCTATTCAGATAGGAGACATTTAACGACACTGACAATCATTCCTCCTCGAAGCAGACTATAGGGCTTTACTTTCTTGTCAGAACGAATCAATGGACTTTAGAACAAAAACTCAGCAGTAGTGAAACTGAGAAAAAGGAAAAGGGGAATTTCGTGGTCCAGGATGCATTTCAACAAGCTTAAACTCTAAGTGACAGATGAGGAATTTAAGCTGCTCCGTATAATTCTACAAATGAGGTGTGTGAGAGAAGTTTTCATTAAAATGAGTCTCACTTTACACAGGCTTGTGAGTGTTCCTGATCGTGTTCTCTGACTCTCATTAAAGGACCTGCAAAGTGTAAAGCTTCTCCAACACAGTTTTTCATTCTCACTTTCTATATGTTTATATATATGTGGTATATGAATTTCACCAGCAAAACATCTTGAAAGAGTATTTGAACTGAAAATTATATTCATAACATGAATTAAACAAGAGTTCTGTTTGATCTTTCCTTGAGAGAAATGCATTTACATTTTCAAATGTGATCATTTATTAAAGTGCCATAGTTTGTGTCAGACATGGCAGAAAAGATCATGCTTTCTAGCTGGGGTGCAGGCTTTGGCTACAGGTGAATGGATTCACAAATGAGTCTTGGGGTACATTTTTGTTATTCAGTGAATCTTTTAATTCCTTGTAAATGTTATGATTATTAGAATCATGCTTTTGATGAATATCTCTAGGGCTTATAATGAAATAAATGCAAATCAGTATTTAGAAAGTCTGGATTAATACTATCATCATGTTGCTTTAATTATTTTAAATGGGATATCCATAATCAAATTCCTCATTGTGGCTTTTTTATTCTTACTATTTTCAACACATTTGTATTACTCTTTGTCAATAAGCATATATGTATACCCAAGCTATTTTTACAACAGGAAAATACATTTAATGTCTGGGTATTTAAATTTCATGAAAGATAAGAAGACTTATTAAGAGAAAACCTAAACCTAAAAGACTTAATAGTATCATTAGAAAATTGGTTTTTATTATGATAAATTAATAAAGTTTGTTGTTTCATTTTTACATTTGAAATAATTACTCTTGTATAGCTATTTTTATATAAATGGACTCTACATGCCTTTTTAAAATTCAGTTTATATAACAGAAAACTAAATGACACTGAGATTGCCATGACTTACCTTGGTGACTTCTACAAGCTGAAAGTTTTAGTCATATGATCTATGTTTAATAATTTAACACATTAATAATATTTTAGATGTGGATTGTTGAACATAAGCATGCAGATTATTTAAATGAATATTTAATTTTTATTCACCTTGCCAGAAGACAGAACATGCATTTAATTGCCTGATATGAAAAATGTAAGAAAGATCAGTAAAACAGTAATATAAAAAAAAAGTTTAAAATAAAATATGTACATCTCTTACTTTTTGGGCCACAAATAATAATAATTGGCTTGTCATTTGATATTATATAAAAAAAGTATTGGACAATTTCACCTTATTTTTCAGTTGGAAAAGGTTGAGTCTATATTGAGCAACATATTCAAAATGTACATTTTAATTTGGATCTATTTTTAAATTCTGAATATGTTAAATAACATTATGAATATTTTACATAATGAGATTAACACTGTGCCTAGAATGAACACCTGATGAATAAGTATCTTTTTTGTGTTTTTCTTCTGTGTTGATTGCCAAAAAAACACTAGGGAAAACTACTGTTTGGGCAGGTTGGGACACTGACCCCACCAATAGGCAGTCAGGATGTGGTTGTGAGTAACACTCTGAATATTGCAGAAATGAATATTTTAATATTAATATGTGAAGAAGGGTGAAATTTATGGTGGAACTAGTCTAAAATACACAATCCAGATTTCCATATACTGGGTGTTCATGTTCTCTTACCCTATTTGGAGTAAATCAGCAACTAGGGAACAGTGTATTACACTCACACTCACACACACACACATACACACAGCTTTGCTGTAACTATATTCTAGAGACTCATACAGGGTGAGTTATAATGATTTACTTTTGCAAACTAATATTCTTTGACTATGGTTCACATGCTGAATTCTACTCTATAGCAAATACTGTTTAAGGACCCTCTGGTGTATTTAGAGTACTTAATGCAGCAGGCAGTGATTGGTGAGCATTGATGCTAGAACAGCTACTCCTGAGAATTTGCAAATCAAGCTGTAGCATTTCCCTTAATGTCTATTTTCAGTGTCCATTTTCACCCACCTTTTCCTTTTTTTTCCCTTCATGCTCTTTTTCCACTCTCATCTTTTTAGCTTTCAGCACCCCAATTGTGGGTGAGGGCATAATCAAGACTAAAGAATATTACTGCCATTTGGACAATTTCCTTTCCTTGCCTGTCCTACACCTCACCACACCTAACTTGTCCTGTCCCATTTCCAATGTCTTATGTACCTATGCTTTGATTTAATTTGTCCCAATTCTGAAGACACACTATAAATAAAGAAAACTCTGTCCTTCCACAGTAGGCTGTAATTTAAAGGAAGAGAGGAATATGCAATATAAGACCTTTATTGTATGTGTGGAAGTGGGGATAAATTCCTTCACATTACTGGGCTGAAATTATCGCTGTAACTTCATCTGCAATTTTCTCTGATTGGGGAGAATTATTTCTGTCTTGTTCAGTTCAGCTACAGGCAAACAGGCAAATTTAATTTCAGGAACTGAAATTTGAGAACATTGGAATGTTTCAGGTACTAACCTCTACATTTTAATGTCTTGTGAATTAACAGTATATTTAAGTAAAGTGAATAGAACCAACAACACTCATTAAAAAAAAAGGGAGTAAATGGCTATCTTTACATAGTTTAATTAACTCATACTAGGCATCCTTTTTTTTTTTTCCTAAAAATACACAATTTATTGCCCTTTCTATTAAGAGTAAAAGCCCTGATTTATTTTCTCTCTCAATAATACACATTTTTATGGAAGAAAACATAAAGAAAAACTCCACATAAAAACTCTATAACCAGATGGACTGTTACAGAGTTTTTCCCAAGTCCAATCCAAGTCTCAAACTCCCTTGAAGCTCTCACAACAATATGTCAGGTAACATTTGAGATAGCTCTTTGAGATACTTACTGCCTGGAAACTTTTCCACTTAGGATTTACACACAAGTACACCAGAGTAGTTCTCATTTTTAGGAACCTCATGAAAAATAAGAAATAGAAGTGTTTTTTGGTTAATATATATTTGGTTTAATTAAAGAGAGAAATCAGATGTCATGATGAGAGGTACTGTTGAGTGTTACAGTCAGATCTTTGGGTGATATTTTTATTTTAAACAAATACGCAAACTCTGAGTCAGAGAGCCAGAAGCTTCTGAGTTCTGATCCCAGAGCTGTCATTAGTTTCCTCTGCTCTAATGGATATGTCATTTGAGCCCTGTCTGCCTCCATCTTCTTATCAGTAATACCAGAATAAGACTGTAGTACTGACCTCAGAGGGGTAAAATAACAAGTATTTTAGCTTAAGAAATATACATTTTAAGTGTCTGGAAAAATTGTCTGTATTTTAAATATATATACTAGAGAAATAGGTTGGGTATATTCATCATTTAAAAAAAAAGTTTTATTGTACTTACTGCAAAAGAAAAGGTATGTATTTTGTGAGCTAAAACAGAAGTTAAACATTTTCTTTCTTTGTGCTTCTTGGCTTCCAACACAAAGACTTTGGAATGCAAACTGACTTCTACATTATTAGATGATTTCTGATATTTGTGAGGTTTTCATTCTGTAAAATAAATTGCTGCTATCCTTCTCAAATGATTCCCTATAATAGTAAGATTTTGTGCCTGAATTGAAGTGGGGGAGTGATAGTGTTAAAACATCTATATAAATGCAAAACAAGTAAATAATTTTAACAAGGTTAATATAACCAATAAGAAAGAAAACAGTAGACAACACTTCAAACTGTTAATTGCATAAGGGGCCTCAAACTTCATTAGGCTATCCCACTTTCTCTTGTCAAATGGTATTGGTCCTTTAGAAATTTATCTTATCCAATATCTGCTACAATAACTCCTCTTAGGGATTATGAGAATTCAAGCCGTTTCTCCTGTGGCATTCACTCCTTTATAGCTTAGAGCCAAAGTGAATTAATACTTCCCACACAAAGAAAATATCAAATTTCAAACAACACAAATTTAGTGTTTATATAGTCATATAAAACAATCTTTGAGTTAAAAGATATTTTCTGTGTTTAAATAATCTCTTGCTTAAATCAAACATTTAACCCTTAAACTGCCTTGTCTGAAACCTTAGGTCTATATTTGGTAAAGGAATATTTTAATACTTTTTTTTCTTCATATAACTCATGGATGAATCAAATGCCTTTGCAATTTGAATTTGGTCTCTTAACTGCAGTGAACTAAGACATGAAAGCTCCTTTGTATATAAAGGAGAATAAACACAGCATATTGATTGAGTTGGATAAGGTTTTAAGGATTATCTGAATTGTCTGTGGTTGTATAAATTCACTATTTTTGCGAGATGATGTTAAATATATACACAAAATGTACATATTAGTATTTATGCATTTTAACATAAAGTGTAAATTAACAACAGAAATTGTTAAACATAGGGAGATTGGCTTGTTGACTCTTTTTAGTCTTAGCACCAGATATTTTATGACATTATTAATTATGTATAATAATTTTGTTGAATGAATAATTTTGGATTATGTGTATCAGTTAATACTGGAAGGTTTAAACTACATATAGATACAATATGTGTTCCATAAAACAGAGGATGAGCCACATTGATAATTCAAAAGCCTAAGATATATTTTAAAAAAATTATGTTCAGTAATAATTTCAACCTCCAAAAATTTAAACTTCTTCCATAGGGGAATGTAGTTACTTTATTTTATTTATTTATTTATTTATTTAAAACATCTTTATTGGAGTATAATTGCTTTACAATGGTGTGTTAGTTTCTGCTTTATAAAAAAGTGAATCACCTATACATATACATATATCCCCATATCTCCTCCTTCTTGCGTCTCCCTCAAACCCTCCCTATCCCACCCCTCTAGGTGGTCACAAAGCTCTGAGCTGATCTCCCTGTGCTATGCGGCTGCTTCCCACTAGCTATCTATTTTGCATTTAGTAGTGTATATATGTCCATGCCACTCTCTCACTTTGTCCCAGATTACTGTTCCCATCCCCATGTCCTCAAGTCCACCCTCTACATCTGTGTTTTTATTCCTGTCCTGGCCCTAGGTTCTTCATAACTTTTTTTTTTTTTTTTTAGTTTCCATATACATGTGTTAGCATATGGTATTTGTTTCTTTCTGACTTACTTCACTCTGTCTGATACACTGTATGTTCATCCACCTCACTACAAATAACTCAATTTTGTTTCTTTTTATGACTAAGTAATATTCCATTGTATATATGTGTCACATCTTCTTTATCCATTCATCTGTCGATGGACACTTAGGTTGCTTCCATGTCTTGACTATTGTAAATAGAGCTACAATGAACATTGTGGTACCTGACTATTTTTGAGTTATGGTTTTCTCAGGGTATATGCCCAGTAGTGGGATTGCTGGGTCATATGGTAGTTCTATTTGTAGTTTTTTAAGGAACCTCCATACTGTTCTCCATAGTGGCTGTATCAATTTACATTCCCACCAACAGTGCTAGAGGGTTCCCTTTTCTCCACACCCTCTCCAGCATTTATTGTTTGTAGATTTTTTGATGATGGCCATTCTGACTGGTGTGAGGTGATACCTCATTGTAGTTTTGATTTGCATTTCTCTAATGATTAGTGATATTGAGCAGCCTTTCATGTGTTAGTTGGCAATCTGTATATCTTCTTTGGAGAAATGTCTATTTAGGTCTTCTGCCCGTTTTTGGATTGAGTTGTTTGTTTTTTTTTGGTATTGAGCTGCATGAGCTGCTTGTAAATTTTGGAGCTTAATCCTTTGTCAGTTTCTTCATTTGCAAATATTTTCTCCCATTCTGAGGTTTGTCTTTTTGTAAGTGGTGCTGGGAAAACTGGGCAGGTACATGTAAAAGAATCAGATCAGAACACTCCCTAACACCATACACAAAAATAAACTCAAAATGGATTAAAGACCTAAATGTAAGGCCAGACACTATAAAACTCTTAGAAGAACACACAGACATTACACTCTATGACATAAATCACAGCAAGATACTTTTTGACCTACCTCTTAGAGAAATGGAAATAAAAACAAAAATAAACAAATGGGACCTAATGCAACTTAAAAGCTTTTGCACAGCAAAGGAAAGATATTGGCTTTTTAACAGAGCAAAGCAAAGTGCAAAATAGGTAGGGTCAGAAACCTTTAAATCTTAATCTCTACTTTGTTACTTACTTCTACTTACTGTGTGGCCTCAGGCAAGGCGCTAAACCTTTCATTTTATTCAGTTTTGGGATAATATTACTTACTTTATATAGCTATTGTTTGTATTCAGTAAACAATGATTGCAAAGCTCTTTGAAGACTGTAAAATATACTATAAATACTGAGCTAAATTCTTTCATTCAGTATCTTCCATTGGGTTATAGACACAGAATTCCATACATATGGTGAAAACTGTGTGAAGAGTAACTGATAATGAGACTTTGGGAGAATTTTTGGTGGGCAGAATGTTATGCAATTAAGAAGGTGTTGTTTATCCTGTTTATCAGAGGTAATTCTTAGTTGCTGAGGCAAGCCATGGGACTTCTAAAAATCAATAAATGGGTACAAAATCCAGTTTAAATATTGTATTTTATAATAAAGAACTATATTCCATATATATTGTAGAATGAATTGAAAATATATTTAACAATTATATTCATCAGATGGCTGATAAATTAGGATTACATTCAGTTGTGAGTTACAGATAAACCCGAATTCGAGTATCTTAAATAAAATAAATTACGTAATGATTATTACCTGTAGGTCATGAGTCCCTGGCTGGTATGGACCACCGTAGTGTCCAATGCAGTTCTTCTCTTTTATTGTTTTCCCATCTTCAACATGTGGCTTCCAGAGCATAGTCAGAAATGATATATCCAGTTCCAGTCACAATCTTCCCTTTCCAGAGAGGAAGAAAAAGAAAAGGATAGTGAAGAACAAAGGGCATATACCAGCATAATCTTTCAGAAATCTTACAGAAGCTACTCTATGACTCCCATTGAACAGTGCTTGGCCACATAACTGTACTTAGCTACACAGGAAGCTGGAAATATATTTTTTCTAAATGCCACGTGTCAAACTACAAATTCTATTGTTCTGAAAGGAGAAAATAGATATTGTGGTACAACAAACAACCCTGTGGTACAGCCTTTATTAACAGACAATTTCAGATTGTTAAAACACATAGCCATATCTCAAGATGTAAATAGCTACAGAATATCTATAAAAGGAAAGAAATTGCAGAGAGAGATTTTTTAGTATAGGGCTAAATGTGTCTCACCTGTTAAATCAAATAAATATACTATTAATTAATTAATTATATGTAATTAAATAATAAAACTGGTTTGTTTAGTCTTACTGAATCACTTGCCCAAAAGAGAACTATGTATGTTCGTAGAGACATGAAAATAGGAATCTAGGTCAGATAATTACTAAAAAGGGAATCATAATTTAAATCCACTAGAATGATTATAATTGGATAGTTTAGTTGAGCAGGATTTGAGGTTCTTGAGGATAAAGTAGATGTAAAATTCTTACATCAGGAAACTAGCTGAGACAGGTTGCATGGATCTGGATCACACTCTAGACTTTAGCATCTTGCCTTGGAAATATGCTGCTTAGTGTGTTAAGGAGATTAACTGATTAGAGACAGTTCATGGGACAATGAAAATTTTATTGCCTCCTCTGGGAATAGAGCTCAAAAAAGAGCTCTTACTGAAGTTAAGAAAATCTAGGACTAGAGAAAAAAAGTAATATATTGTTTAACTACTACCTTTCATACGTGCGGGGCACCCCTTCATGTGTTGCTCATTTATTCATGACAACACATTGTGAGATAGCATAATATTTTTCAGCTAAATATTTGGAAATACAGAAAGTTTAAATTATTTGATTAAAATCTGACAGCATGTCAAATTACAAACCCAGCATTAAAAGCCAGATACACTGGACTCTCAAGTAAGTTCTCCTTCTATTACCATGAAACATCCCCAAAGAGATCCAGTAATGTCACTTTTTATTTGAAGACACCTTGTAGATGTCAATAAATAGCATACATATTTTACAGATTGAAATAAAAATATTCTAAGTTCATGCTTATAATTAATTATCCATATATCATTAGTTAACATAGTGGTTCACGAATAATCCATTTCTTTTGCCAAAAGGATTTGATTATTTTAGTGTTTGATTTAGGCCTAATAGAATAGTTCACTCAAGGTGAAATAAAAGTAATAACAAGCACTGGTTAAAATATTCACACTACATCATACAATAATCAATGACATATACATTTTTATTTTAAAAATTATAAAATATTGATTTGAAAAAATATTTATATTCAGGTTTGGGGAAAGTGCCTCAAAAAGGCCTTAAAAATGCCATTAGTGGGAGGCCAAATTGATACTCTTTTAGAAAAGAATATTAGCAATGTAGAAAGAGTGTTAAAAATTTCCCTACCCTTTGATCATGCTCTTTGAATTGTCTTCTAGGAAACTACTATGTAACATATAATTGGAGATTAGGGCACAGATTTATGTGCAAGAATGTGCATTGTAGAAGTACTCAAATTAGTAAATTGGATCAAAGTTAAATATTCCTAAAAGGGAAAGTACTGCCTAAACCACAGCATAGTTATATTTTAGGATATGGTATTATTGAAATTATGCTATAATATTATTAGATAACATGGTGAAATGTAGCACAGTGAACTGAGAGCAGGGCCAGGTCTTCTAAAAAATCTGGGGGCTCTTTTTACAAAGCCAACAATTCACAAGGATTTTATACCAGAAGATGGGTTTTCTAGGTCATATTGCTATACTTTAACCAAAGGAAGAATGATTAAGAAACAAATCTTTTTCTCCCCTTCAGAAAATCTGGATATTCAGATTAGAAGGCTTTAAAATAACCTAGTGATTTTTTTCACCTGACAACAATTTGGCTACTGTAATATTTATTCTGTGTATAATTGTTACTATTATAAGGATTGTGTCAAAAGTTTGGAATTTAGAAAAACATAGCTTCTACATTTTGTAGTTGATATCTTTTCACAAGAACTTGACCACATAAATGCATCTTTCCCTGTGCCTCGGTTTCCAAGTTACAAGACAAAGACATCAATGATAAACTACCTCCCAGGGATGTTTCTGAGCATGAGTTAATGTTTGTAAAGCCTCCACAGAGAGCAGAGGATGAATAATGAAATAGACTCTCAAAGTAGTATTAGCTCTCTCATCTTTCTCATTAGTTTCTAAGAGGCTTCATGCCAACTGTTAGCATTTCAGCTGCCAGAATGAGGGGTTCCTATTTTAATTTCGTCTGGAAGAGTGAGAGTTCCTTGAACATCTGGAGTTCACCTCAGCTTAATTCCAATAATGTTTCTATGGAATCAGGTATGCGAAGTGTGATGGCCAGTATCACAAAGGAATTCATATCTAATTTTAGGCCTGCTGTTTCAATTTCTAATTTAGCTTACATTTTAAACCTATTAGGAAAAGCAGTATCTAAGTAACATATCTGAGATTTATTTGAAGTTTTTATGTGAGAAAATTTTGCTTTAAATTAAATTACATTAAAACCATGTCTATGGGGAGTGGGCAAACAGAATGGGATTAGGATGATTTTGGCCAGCTCTTTTCACCTTATTTTTTTATATTATGTCTTGTCATGGCCAAGACATGAAAAAATAAACATAAATAAAAATAAATAATTCATTCTTTCACTTTTAAAAATATATATATTGGAGGTGCTTATTGGGTGTCAAATGGTGCTAGCAATACAGCAGAATTCAAAGCCAGTGAAAAGCCTGCCTCCGTGGAGGATATATTTTGTAGCACCTATAAGACCCAGAATGATTGGACCATATTTTTAAAGCTTCCCTATGCCTGTCACACTGCCTGTCAGTAGTAGGCACTTGGCGCGAGTTTGATGAAAGAAAAAGTGAATGAGTGACTCAGGCACATCGTGGTTGTGTAGACACAGCCAAGAATTTCATTTACATTAACTAATTTCTGGGGAGTTATTGGCACTGGATGATATGAGCTAATCAGAATTAAATAAATATTTAATCAACTTTACAAGGTAGCTGTTGTTGTTTTTAAGATTACTGTACCTCTGCCAATGGAATAAATGTTAGACACATACATATAGAATGATGAGCATAGCTGAAGTTTTCTCAGGATTCAGGAAATTAATTTTCATGAGTCATAACTAAGGAAGATGAGAGGGAATAAAATGGAATCAAATCACATTATATTCTTTCAAAAAATATAGACAATGGTCAGAGTTTCTATGACTCACATTGTTCTTCAGTGCAGAGCAGTAGAAATGGTATCTGATTTCTAGGGTTAAGTCAAGGACAGTGCTGTCCAAGAGAACTTTCTGCAATGATGGTAGTGTTATAATAGCTCTGCTGGACAATATGTTAGCCACAGGCCACATGCAGCTATTGAGCACTTGAAATGTAGCTAGTGCAAATGAAAAACTAAATGTTTAACTTTAATTAATTTAAATAGTCATATGTGGTTAGTGGCTTCCATATTGGGCAATGCAGCTCTAGTAGAAAAAACAATGAGTAACAACTCAAAGAATTATTTTGCTAAAATTCTTACATGACAGTTGGAGAACATGTATCGGATTATGGTGGCAACAACTTTGGAAGTGATGAATCATAACCTGGCAGCTGGGAGCTGGGAAGGTGGAGAGCAGGGAGCAGTACAGCCACAGTCTGTGGTTAAAGCTCCAACTAAGGAAAGAGACAGACCTGGGTTTAAATTCTGATTTCAAAACTTCTAGCAGTGAGACTTTGGTCAAATAAACATAGCCACATTCAACTGTGAGGCAAGGATAATAATATTCACACCCGTATCATAGGTTATCATGAGAATTAAACATGATAAAGCAGGGATAGCACCTGATATTCTGTCAGTGTGTAATATGTGATTGCAGTTATTATGAGTATACTATTATTAACCAATCTGAAGTGTTCTCAGGTGATATGTATATAAAGGGAATAACATGATTAAATGACCTGTTTAATATATGATGTTAAATGACTTGCTCTGACATTCATTCTGGCTGGATAATCATTGCCCTCTGCTACTTCTCCCAGTAAAAATGTATTTCATCAAGTCTTGACTAAAATAACTTACACTGAAAGTTTACTTGAAAACAGTAGAGAAAATGCAATCCCTCTTATGCTTGGAGGTGGGGAGAGTAATGTCCATGTGCTACTTTGTGGTGCTTTGCTCATATTCTTACCATGCCCTTCAGGATACATTATTTAGGATATTTGGATGGTTAACTTCTGTATCATTTTTCCTCCTATTTTGTAAACAAGGAAATCCAAGCTCAGAGAGTTTTTCATTCCAGAATTATTACTACTTTGGCTGGATCATTAGCCCCTTGAGGACAGAATATAATCCAGAGATTTGATATTCTGGTTCTTGAAGATGGAATGCTCTAGTTTGTCCTAGTGTTGGTGATGCTGTAGTCACTCTATAACTTACAAGATGAGTGGTTTAGGCAATGCCAGGTCTGCATGTTTACCAGGTAGCCAGTGGGACCAGTGGATGACATTGGCCAGTGTGCCCCATATAGTCTATATTCTATGAGTGAGTTACCTTAGAGCCAAGGGTTGTGAAATAAATTCAGTTGTTTGTGACCAGCATTTTACAAATGAAATATGATACAATAAACAGGAGACCCCATCACACAAATATTTTTCACAAGCCTTTTATTTTCATTAATAAGCATACACATATGTGCATGTATGTGAGTCTGTACTAAGCCATGATGTATAAAGTAATTTTTATTTGGGTCACAATTAAAAAAGTTTGAAGGCTTACTCTTTTTTTTTTTTTTTTTTTTTTTTTTTTTCCGTACGCCAGCCTCTCACCGCTGTGGCCTCTCCCATCGTGGAGCACAGACTCCGGACGCGCAGGCTCAGCGGCCATGGCCCACGGGGCCAGCCGCTCCGCGGCATGTGGGATCCTCCCAGACCGGGGCACGAACCCGTGTCCCCTGCATCGGCAGGTGGACTCCCAACCACTGTGCCACCAGGGAAGCCCTGAAGGCTTACTCTTGATCAAGCTATATCCCAAAATGTATTTTTAGGAGATATGTGGCCAAAGAGAGGGTGCAGTCTCAGATAATTATGTGGAGGGTAATATAAAACGGTAGATGGTATTTAAGGGCAGTACAATATTGTATGCTGCACGGAGGTTCAGAGATTAAAATGATAACTTAAGAATGAGAAAAGAAAATTAGATATAAATCATGATGGATGAGAAGGAAAGAGGAAAGGAAGACATAAAGTCATTTGGTCAGTATAGTAACACAGAGAAGATTTCCAGTAATGTTTGCAAACCTTTGCAGCATACTAACTGGACGGAAATTTTTAATGAGAAAAATCTGAGTTTCTTCAGAAGTAGATATATTATTTTGCTTCCTAGTACCAGGAGTTCTCTTCCCACCTCCCCAGCTTTACCTCTCCCCTCCTACCCCACATCTTCTGGGAACTGTTCCACATCCTGTACAGATACCTCACTCCCAAGGAAGCTGCTGTTATCCTCTGTGACCTCCCCCAAACCCCTCGACTGATGCAGAGTTGGGCATATGACTAAACCTAGTGGAATTTTTTAATTGAAACTGAGAAACGGTTACTCTTCAGTGATGGATTTCCCAAGATGTAAAAACAATGTTTTCTGACATATTTGGGCAGCTGTTCTGTAGAAAGAGAATGAATCTGACACCCAGAGAGAAACAAATATGAGAATTAGTGATGGAGCCCTGGTGAATTTAGTTCATGGTCTCCACTTGTTCCTGAGGCCCAGCTGTACCTCTACCTTTCTCGAGAGTTCAGCGTCTAATCCTTCAGTGTTCTGAGATCCAGTAAAACCCTTTTCAAATCTAAAGTGAGAGGAGGTACTATTACTTGACTAATACAATTGTTATAAGACGTCCCTCTAACAAGTTCAGAAGAGAGAAGACATTCTAAGACACTTGAAGAGAGTGGCAAAAATCATCAGAGTAAGACACACAGAAACAAGAAGGAAGTGCAGAAGCAACAGGACTAGACTAAGTCATCAATACTGGAGTGGGAATAATTGGTGATTAAAATGAGAAACAAATCTGAGGAGGCATTTTATTTACTTTGCTTTAAATATGTGAAAAAATAGTTATGTGTGCGTGACACATAAATCTAAGTTAAGTATTTAATAAAACCATCGTTCATAATGCTGTGGCTGAGAATACTGTGTGTTTACCAAATTCTGTTCCCCTTGTCTACCTATCTTGGTCCTTATTGCATTTTGGAGTTGCCATACCACTGAGTTCTGACCTATGGAATAGGTTCTTGGTGATGTGTGCAACTTAGAATCCTGGCCCTTAGAAATCTCCCTCAAGTGATTCTCACTCTTTCTTTCCACCCATTAACTGAACATAGATAATAATGAATATGGACTATGATGATGGAGAGGAGGAGAGAGCCACAATATTAAAAGAACCACATGGAAGGCTGCCCAGGCAGGAACAACTGCCTGGACTAGGGCATGGACTAAGGTACACCTAGTGTCAACTTACTGACTTAGGAGAGGAGGGTTCTTTTCCAGAAATCAGTGGTAGTTTAAAGAATACAATGTTGTTCAATTATTTTAAAATTATTCATTTGTACATGATGTTAAAAGATTAAACATTAGTAAATGGTTAGGTTAGCAATAACTGAATGACTAGATCTTACCGGTTAGCAAGGGGCTGACAATAGATAACATACGTGAATTAACTGTGTTTGCATCACTGCCTCTGTTTGCTCAACCTCAGCCGACTAAAAAGAATAGCCTTATTCTTAAATGGCTGCAGAAAAAACTTGTCTAAGATTTTTCCATATCTGCAAGGAATTTCTGAATATACTGCACCCTTGTAACATGATTCCATTGATTCTAGTACATCATGTTATTGGCAAACAGAGGTACCTAAGGAATAGATACAGTTTGATAGTCCAACCATCAATGACTATGTGAGAGCTGCTGAGAATTTCAAGGTTATTCTTAAACAGATATGAGCATGTCCTGAGAGCTTTGTGCTTCTTAGTGAAATTATCTTCAGAGGTGATCTTTGAAGAATAAAAGAATCTTAATTTCTAAATGCATCTATAAAGTGTTCTTTGATTTCTCCTTGTTGGAAAAAAAAAAAAAGGCAGTCTCTCTACTACTCTCAAATTTATTTTATTCATTATAGTGGCTGAACTTTAAGACAATCTGCTAAAGAAAATGAATAATTTAGGAAGTGTATTTGGGCACCCATATATTTTATTGTAGAAATAAAATGTTGTAGAGGTTTAATAGAGATGGGAAATCCATAATTTGCCTCATACTTAGACCACTGATGCTTGCATGAGGATTGATGTCAACTGACAGAATAGAATTATTTGCTTTGTTTTGTGTGTCTTAGACAAAAGCAGGCTTTTCTATAAATTCAGCTAATTTTCTTTAAGTTCAGTAACCAATCTTTGTCTCTTTATTGTCCTTTGCCAACCCTAAACCCTATATTATACCAAATGCCAAACAGTGGATTTCATTCATGTTATCTCTGGAATTGTATCTTCTTTAACTGTTAGGTCTACTAAATTACATTAAGCTGAATCTCCATGGTCTGCACATTTCTCTCTGTTTTATCAGTAATTGGTAATACCAAATCATCTTCTCACAATATAAATCAATGTTTTAACAATTTGAATTTTGTACATATTAATTACTTTACTTGGGAGGCTGGTATTGCATAGCAGTATTGCAAAGTGTAGTTATAAAGTCAGATTGGCTGGTTTCAAACCAGCTATGTCCTACTTGGACAAGCTGCTTAGCCACTTTGGGCCTCAGTTCCTTTATCTGTAAAATGGGAATACTAATAGTGCTACCTCATAAAGGTATTGTGAGGCTAATATGAGCAAATGCATACTATGTGCTTAGAACAGTACCTGAATAGACCCTGATGCTTGGTGGTGTTTTTGTGGTTATTTCTGTTGATGTAACTAGGTATGATATATCATATTGGGTGGTGTAGGTGGGAAAAAGGGATAAGATAAATTTCTGTCCTTAACTACTTTGAATTGCAGTAGAGAAATATATGTTTACAAAGATGATTATTATATAATATAATACAGGTTTATATATAGTGCTTTAAGAGTTTCAAAAAGGAAGTAACTTACTATTTGGGGATGTCAGAAATTTTACAGGGAGTTGCATTTGGTTTGGGCTTAAAGAATAAGAAGCATGCTAGATAAAGATAGGAAAGTATTGCAGTCATAGAAAACAATGGGCAAAGCACAGAACAGTAAAGCATCGTTCATGTTCAGGAAATAAAAAGGAATTCATTAATTCAAAAGTAGTTCAGCAGTTAACTGAGGTTAGAGCAGTGGTTCTGGATGAGTAGCAATTTTGTTTCTCCCCAAGGAACATATGGCAATGTCTGGAGACATGTTTTATTTTCATGACAGAGAGCTGCTACTGGTATTTAGTTGTGTAAAGCCAGGTGTGCTGCTAACATCCCCATGCACAGGACAAGTCCCCACAACAAAGAATTATCTGGCCCAGAACATCAGTAGTGCTGGAAGTGAGAAGCACTGGGCTAGAGAATCAGGCAGGTGGGGGGAGGGGTGGACTCTACAGATAGGATTTTGGGCTGGGATCCACTTCAAAAAAGCCTAATATGTAATTATATAGATGCTACATTATTATGATGGCTATCTGGCCTCTGGTCCATCAACTTCCTGATGTTCCAGAACATTTATCATTTGATAATTGATATATTAACAATCGATGATCAACTTTATTTAGAATGTCTTCACTCTTGCTGGGAAAACTCCACACTTCCTTCAGAGATCTGCTTTCCTTAATCATTGAAACCAGCCTTATCATCATTTTAAGTAAAATTTCTGTCTTCAGAAGTGCCAGTTCATGTTCCCCCTCAGGCCTTAGAATATATTTGAAAAGCACTTTCTCTGTTAAACATTTCCCTCCCTCATAATCATTTCCATCTGTGTTTGTAGTGGGCTCCTTCCCTACCCACCTTCCCCCAGCAGATGCTCCCTAGACTCTGTGGTATTCGATTTCCTTGATTCCTGTTAGTCTTGGAAAAACAAAAGACGTAGAATCTTTTTCATACCCTTTTGTTTGTCTTTTTAGGTAATCAAGGCACAAAGAGAAAAACAGAGAGGAAGGAAGAGATGTTCAAGGATCAGAGTAAACAATCCCTTTGAAGGCTTTAGCTTTTTAGTAAAAATGTTTCTCTAACAGCATACTGCTAGATGACTAAAGGAATTCAGGAAAGTTTAGATAAGAGGGACAACAAAACAACATCATTTGCTGCTTTTCCAGAAGAAAATCAAAGTGTTGCTGAGGGTCTTCTACTTCCTGCTGATTTTGTTTTATAAAAATATGTATTGATTTCTTCTACCTCAGAGATTCATAAATATTATTAAAAATGAATGGCAGGTCTGATTTAAATTAAATGTCAGGTGGCTAATAGGTTTCATAATACTTTAAAAAAACTTAATGACATTCTTACTTGATTTTGTATTAGAGGCATGCAAAGCATCAAATACCAAAATCTACAATAATATGTGCTAAATGAATGCATGAATAATGAAGCTTTTGCTTTCTGAAAATAAAAAGGATATCTGTATTTGTTATGGCTTTTTCCCAAGCCACACAGGCTAAATAACACCAAGTTTCTACTCATTAGATAAGACAGAAACCTCACCTTTGACTTCTTTGCTCCTATTTTTGTCTTTTAAGCAGGATAATCACATGAGCAATATCAAGTTCCTTGATGATTTGGAAAACACTGCCTGATATCAGGAAGTAAAAGGTGGGGTGAGGGGTGGCATTTTATTTTAGTCTATTATTATATAATCTCTTTGGGGTGAATGTCAACCTTTCAAAATGCCACATTGTATAAGACTGAAAAATCCCTTTTATTGGCCCCAAATGGCTTGTCATATGTTTTAAAGATCTAGTAAAGATGTTTTTTATGTATGTAAAGATAGTTTCTTTTCTACTCTTTTCTTTTTCCCAAGTGACTGTTCACTGGCCACAACCACTTAGACATTATACATTTCCAAATGTTTTATCCTCAAACATTTGATTACTCTAAATACAACCTCTGCACTGAATCACCCCCACTTGAAAGGCATTCAATTGACCAGAAGGAAGAAGGGAGGATGTTCTGAAACCACTACTCCAGGAACTAGACTAGTTTATCACAGGTAGACAATTTGTGTTATTTTCTCTCTTTGTGGAGTTCACCCCATGCTGCTCCTCACAATCCAAAGTAGCACTTTCATTTTTTCTGATAGCGTTCCCTGTGGATGCTGAAACACTCTGCCACCTCCGTTTAACTGATGTGTGGATTTTGCCCCCCTGTGAATTACCTCTGCTGGATTTTCTTTTGCTTTTTTTTTTTTTTTTTCAGGTTCCTGCTGACAAAACTTGCAGACAGCAATGTACATCCTTAACAGACAGAGCACCATGCTCCCAGCAGGGCAACCCAGGTGTTCACAGCTCACACACATTGTTGATCAAGAGTTCCATGGAGAAAGCTGTCTGTGAGCCAGAGGCAGAGGGTGAAAAATCTTTGAGGGTCCTCAGAGGACCCAACCCCTCACTGCTACCTATTTTTTTTTTCAAAGTAGGAAAGAGAGCATAAAGTCCAAGATTTTGTATGTAAAGACCTATTTCAGACCTAGTCTGAAATAATTTATGTTGTAGGAACAAGCATTAAGTATTGAAATAAATTAAATTTATACTTAGTAGAGTGTAAATTTGAGCTCATACTTGATTGCATCCCTGTTCTATCATTCATTCACTTAACAAGTACTTTTGTATCCCTGCCATCTCTCAGGAGCTGTCCTACACCTAAACTATATTTAAAATCTGTCCTGTTACTTCTATTTTTAAATACGTTGATTTTTTCCCCCGTTACTATAAACATCTCTAGAAAAAAAAATATAATTATCACATGTCATATTTGTTGTGTCATGGCATCTATCAGGTAACATTGAGCTCTGACTTTTTCAGCAGGAATTTTCAAATCACGAGTTCTACATAAGATTGTAGTGTAGAATAGACTCACTATAAATATACATCACCCACTGTGTCTTATTTTAGTATCACATCAACACAAAAGCCTATATAAATAGTTCAGATATTATCTGATGGACCTTACAGAAACAGAACTGACTCATTGTATTGTGTCCAAATATTGTTTGTATGGATTTATTTGAAGATACTTGCATTTTTAAGCAAAGAATAATACACTTATGTTGGCAAAAATTATGATTGCAATTTATTATCTTCTACTTTCTTTTTAAAGCTTAGTTCAAACGCTGGGATTGATTTTCATTACAAAATGTTTTATATGGCTTATGTTTATCGTAATAGGCCAATTATTAAGCCTATTAATAGGCCAATTATTATTATTATTAATTGGGGAAAAGAAAAACAGATAAAACAAATCTTTGCTATGATATTTCTTTAAAAAGAGCTATTTAAACCTTTTTTTAAAATTTCAAATGGGAATCTGGAAAATCTACTAATAATACAGTGAAAGAAGCAGATTACAATACAATAAGTCAATGCAGAATAGTCTGATATTGCAGAATGAACTCAGACAGACTTTGACTTTGAAATCACATAGAATTGTTAGAGTACAAATCCCAGTTCTAGAAATTATTAAATCCATTGCTTTATTCTTTCAGAATACCTTTCCTTGTTTTTCATGTACATTTAATATATCTCCTGCCAGGTTGTATGAGGTTTAAACGAGATATCAGAGATGAAATGAACAAGCCACAGGTTCAGCCATACTATAGGAGCTAGAAAACATTACTTTTCATGACCTTATTTAAGAAATTAAAGTATCATCTTTACACACTTTTTTGTACTTTTTATTTATTTAATTGCTCCTTTTTCCTAATCAACTCTAAATTTTGTGATGATCTTTCTCATAAGTCTTGTATAGGAGGGACAGAAGGTATTGTTCTTATTTTCATAGATGAAGAAAAACAAAGGTGAAGAAAGTGACTTCTTCAAGACTATACAGCCACAACTGACACTCAAATTCTAGTTACTTAACAGCTATTTCTCCAACATTTTCTGAATTTAATTTTGTGAAATTGAAATGATCTGAATCATTTGTACCTTTAATCACCCTCCAAATTTTGTGACTTTTAAATATTGGATCATTGATTCAAGGATGACTGAACACATGTCTAACTGCTTAATTTACTTATATCACCTTAACGAATGTGAATTACAACTCAGTCAATTTAGTCTCTGTGATTGACACTGATGATAAAATTGTATCTCAAACAAAATAAGTTAGTTCTTTTCCATTTGTTAGGAACAATTACAGCCTTTGTGTGAAAGAACATATCCTTCAACAATGGAGGAAAACAAAGAGTTTACGTCTTTATGGATCCGATCAGAGATGGCAAAAATGTTTCATCTGTATTAACTCTAAACTTTAACTGTGGTTTTGTTACCAGCTGGAAAGCATTTATGCTAGATATTATGCTAGGTACTGGGAGACAGTAGTAGTAAAATGGCCCTATCATTCTATTTAGTAAACACAGGAATAATCATGATTGTAAATTGTGTTATTCATTCCCTCAAATGGCTGAAAGATCATGACATGGCATACATGATAGCTAAAATATGACTTAGGCTAAACTCAGTACAAAAAAAAAATGT
The DNA here is from genome assembly GCF_963924675.1 of Phocoena phocoena. Lineage (NCBI taxonomy): Eukaryota > Metazoa > Chordata > Mammalia > Artiodactyla > Phocoenidae > Phocoena > Phocoena phocoena. The sequence continues at coordinate 70,520,652 of NC_089219.1, read as the reverse complement.
TTACTTTTAAAGTAAATTTATGAATTCAATACAACTCCATTTTAATAAGATACATTCTGATAATGTGTTATATCACACTGATTAATTTGAGGATATTGAAAAGTGCTTGCATCTTTGGGATAAAGCCCACTTGATCATGGTGTATGATCCTTTTAATGTATTTTTGGATTTGGTTTGCTAGTATTTTGTTGGGGATTTTTGTATCTATGCTCATCAGTGATATTGGCCTGTAAATTTCTTTTTTTATGGTATATTTGTCTGGTTTTGGTATCAGGGTGATGGTGGCCTCATAGAATGAGTTTGGAAATGTTCTTTCTTCTGCAAATTTTTGGAATAGTTTCAGAAGGATAGGTGTTAAATCTTCTATAAATGTTTGATGGAATTCACCTGTGAAGCCATCATGTCCTGGACTTTGGTTTGCTGAGAGTTCTTAATCACAGATTCAATTTCAGTACTTGTAATTGGTGTGTTCATATTTTCTAATTCTTCCTGGTTCAGTCTTGAGAGATTGTACCATTCTAAGAATTTGCCAGTTTCTTCTAGGTTGCCATTTTATTGGCATATAGTTGTTTTTATTAATATTTCTGTGGTGTCTGTTGTAACTTATCCTTTTTCATTTCTAATTTTATTGATTTGGGTCATCTCCCTTTTTTTTTTTTTTTTTTGATGAATCAGGCTAAAGTTTTATCAATTTTGTTTATCTTTTCAAAAACTAGATTTTAGTTTCATTGATCTTTTCTATTGCTTTCTTAGTCCCTACTCAGAATGGCCATCATTAAAATGTCTACAAATAATAAATGCCAGAGAGGGTGTGGAGAAAAAGGAACCCTCCTACACTGTTGCTGGGAATGTAAATTGCTGCAGCCACTATGGAGAACAGTATGGAGGTTTCTTAAAAAACTAAAAAATAGAGCTACCATATGATCCTGCAATCCCACTCCTGGGCATATATCTGGAGAAAACCATAATTCAAAAACATATGTGCACCTCCATGTTCATTGTAGCACTATTTACAATAGCCAAGACATGGAAGCAACCTAAATGTCCATCAACAGATGAGTGGGTAAAGAAGATGTGGTGTATATATACAATGGAATATTACTCTGCCATAAAAAATAATGAAATAATACCATTTGCAGCAACATGAATGGACCTAGAGATTATCATACTAAGTGAAGTAAGCCAGACAGTGAAAGACAAATAGCATATGATATCACTTATATGTGGAATCTAAAAAAAAAATACAAATGAACTCATATACAAAACAGAAATAGACCCACAGACATAGAAAACATACTTATGGTTACAAAAGGGGAAGGGGGGGGATAAATTAGGAGTTTGGGATTAACATACACACACTATATATAAAATAGATAACCAACAAGTATCTACTATATAGTACAGGGAACTATATTCAATATTTTTAATAACCTATAAAAGAAAAGAATCTGAAAAAGAATATATATACATATATATGTATGTATAACTGAATCACTTTGCTATATACTTGAAACTAATACAACATTGTAAATCAATTATACTTCAATTAAAAAATAAAATTAAATGAAAAAAAAACTAAAACACTCAAACAGAAGATACATTCTTCAGCTAACTCATTGCAAAATAAGAAAACATCCCTTTAATCTACTTAAAAAGATAAATTGTCTTGCAAGTCATTTGCATTCAAGGGGAACTTTAAGTCCTATACAGAAGCATTGAAGAATATTTCAAACAGGTAGCAATATTTAGCCAAGAGATTTTACCTACAGATGGTTCTTTCTTGAAGGATTAATTAATAGATTGAACAATGAAGAGCTTAACACTAAAGCAATATAGAATAACATAAAACTAGGTTGAATTCTCAGATGTGAGACTCCTGTGGTTAACTACCTTTAGCATCAACCTGGAATTACTTTAAGGAGATGTCATTATTGCCCACTGCTTTGGCACTGAGGGTGGGAGTCGGGTAGTCTGAATCACAGTAGTATCTAAATGGAAAGTAGGACTATTATTACATTAACACTTCTTGAATTGTATGCAGTTTGTATCCTTCACATTGAGAAGAATCATGTCAAATTAGAAGAGTTCAGAGAGATTGTGAATGTATGTGACATAATTGAGGGAATCAGAGATTATTTAACACTGAGTTAAAAAAAAAACAAACAAACAACAACTTTGGTTAGAGATGACAGTTTAATTCAAACATTTAAAGAGCTATCATGAGAAAGGAGCAAATGTTCTGAGTACTTCCAAAAGACAATGAGTAAACATCTAAACAAGGTAGATTTGACGTCAAAATAAGGCCCAACTTTTAGATTAGATAAATGTATCCAGGGCTTCCCTGGTGGTGCAGTTGGTTGAGAGTCTGCCTGCCGATTCAGGGGACACGGGTTCGTGCCCCGATCCGGGAAGATCACACATGCCGCGGAGCGGCTGGGCCCGTGAGCCATGGCTGCTGAGCCTGCGCGTCAGGAGCCTGTGCTCCACAACGGGAGAGGCCGCGACAGTGAGAGGCCCGCGTATCGGAAAAAAAAAAAAAAAAAAAAAAAAATGTATCCAGTCATGGATATGGGATTTTATATACGATATTTTTACAAAGAGAAGTATAGATTAATGGTGAAACTAATGAAGCTTATGCTTCACTCATCTTTACCAGTTTATTCAAAGGACCTGAAGTTAATCTTGTACTTCTAATTTTATATTATTTTTCTGAATATGGAATCTTCAAATATTAACATTTCAGACTCAACAAAAACTTGAATGTTTATCTACTCGGATGGCAAATAAGATCTTCATACTTTGTAACATGTTTTCCAACTATAAGACTCCTTAGATTTTTAAAATTATGCTACTCATTTTTTTCATTGAATAGTTTTATTCTCAATAATGTATTGATCAGACACCCTCTGTTATACATAGATTTGTGAGAATTAGAACTATATGTGTAATTTGCCTCTCATAAATTGTAGAGCGTGCATATTGACAGAGAATATTGGAGAAAGAAGCCATAAAGGAATATAACAGTGAAATTTGATAGCTTCCCCCCCATTCAAATGGTGTCTCCCCAGGTATACATGAATAATTATGAGTACCACAATTAATTTGTATATCTGGCTTAATCAAGAATTTTATATAACTATAAAAACAGTGAAGACTAAAACATCGGATGGTCTGATGCTTGAGTATAATCACACATGTATTTCCATAGTTTGCGTGAAAGCATGAAAGAACAAAATAATGTTCTGTATGTTTTCATTACATTTAGTATATTTGACAACTTTCTTTTGTGTGTATATATTTGGCTATAAGTTTAGAAGGAAATATTGACAAATATTGCAAACACAAATGTTATTCTTTTCTAAATATCAAGTCTTCCTAATGTTAACAAAGAGGTACACAAATCTACACATACTTTTAGAAATTAAGGGGTAAAAGTGGCCTCTTAAATATGTTGAAGGGCTCATGATTAATTCATTAGATTCAGAAATAATTTAGAGATGGATAAAGTGGTAGGTTTAAATCATCTTAACATAGCATAAGGAATCAATACAGAAAAGTAATAAAGTGGAACTTTTAAGAAAGAAAAAAATGGTATTGAGGAAGAGAGTGGTAAAAGTCAGGGAAGTATTACTGTGAAGAATACTATTTGTATAGTGCTTTAGTATAGAACACTTTCATAGACATTAGGTAATAACAAATGTATTATAAGTGAACTCTAACTAGAGGGGATCTGATATGTGAACCCCAATTTTAAAACCTTTCTTATTTTAAACCTCCACATAATAGACTGAAAGTGCATATTTAGACAATGTAGACATGTGAAGTCTTTAACCAAAAATGAATATAATTATGTGCCAAATGGATTTGTTTTAGGCCAATGAAATAATTATATCAACACCAGGAAGAAAATAGATGGCTAATCCATAAGGAAGAAAACTTTATATTTTATCTATGCATGATTGGAAGCAATGAATAAACATGGTCCTGCCAAGCAATGTTTTGAACAAATGGTGGCATATCCACGAAAAACATTTCTAGTGAGACAAAAGTATGGTGTAATTGATTCAGGAGTATAACTGAATAGCATAACAGAATTAAAAGAATTAACAATGTCCCTCTCCTAAAAAAAAAAAAAAGTTTTAAAATTTTTTGAAAAAAACAAGCTCACTAAATCCATTAATGAGGGAAGAATGCTTTTTGTAATGGATACTTGGTATCTATGAAATAGGGAGTAAAGGGTCATTGAAGGGCAAACATTTCCCATGGAAACTGCCAAGATCTAAACATTTAAAGATTTTTTTAAAGGACTTCTTGTAAGTTAAATAAATAATAAAAGTTTTCAAGACAGCTGACCCTAACTTTGAATGCATTTCAGAAGTACTTAGAAAATTAACTGTACTGATTATTGCCAGAAAGATTTACCATGAATAGAAGCAACCTTTATTTTATTCTAAGTAATGAATTTCTCTTAAAAAGGCTACTTATGACACAGTTTTCATATCAGGTGATCAGTTTCACAGATTTCAAAATGTTTTCAGAAGGCTACCTTCTATTTGATTTTACAGATTTCTCCTGGTGACCTGTGTAGTGAAGGACCTAAAATTATGGCTTAACTGCAAGTTCTCTTCCCTACTCTGTTCCCATGGATAAGGTTGTGTAGCTAAAAAACACTTTAATCAGGGGGACCAGGCACAGTTCCTGCTTTTCCCTGAGTAGTGGGTTGTAGTTCCTTGCCAGCCCACTGAGTTGTTGAATCAAGTCAATCACATCTTCTTGCAGGAGACAGGGAGTCACATGACCTTCTTGAAACCTGAAGGTCTGTCTCCAACAGCCCCTGATTGTTCACTGTGTTTCAAGTACAACCTCTGGGAGTCCCTTCATGGCTTTCAGCATCCTCCTTCCTGGGCTGTGAATATCTGTGACTAATAAATTGCTATCAATTGCCTCTTTCCAGTGTCATGTGTCATGTGTTTGGCCATGTCCATAGTCCTAGCACGAAAGTTTCTCCTCACTAATGGGGTGAAAACGAGGCTATAAAAACAAACAAATGAAAAGTTTTATATTAATTTAATTTTCAGGTACAGATCCTGAATTAATAACATTATATATATATATATATATATATATATATATATATATATATAGGAAATACGATTTTAGCTTATTTTGTAATTTGTGATCACTATTTAGAAACTATTATATTAGATTCTAAATCATGTTACATTTTATAAATGAATGTATGGAGGCAAGGTTAATATATGAGACCAAGTCACTTACAGAGTGAATTATGGAAAAGGACATAGATCACAGGTCTTCTCACTTCAAACGGTGTTTTCCTTCTATCATACAGAATATCCAGAGTATTATAGAGACCTGAATTTAAGGATCCATTTTGATAATAATTTATACCAAAAATATTTCTCCTATTGTTCATTAAAATTCTTCTTTTGGCAAAACCTTCTCAAAATTATGCGTGGCAAAGTCAACTGGGGTTTTTGTTTTAGTCAAGTATGCCTGCTCCATAGAATTTTCTCTTAAAGCCAGGTGGAATCTTGGGATGACAACTCTTTTCCTTCCACCATCTCTCCATTATGACTCCACAGCTATATCATTGATTTCTTCTAGTAGTCAACCAAGATATAAATAGAACAGTAACTGTCAAGTGCATACAGTTCCTAACCCTAACTCTGTTCCTATGTTCATCAAAATCTGAACTCTTTCAGTATTTCAGATATTTGAAGGGTAGGAAAATTAGAAATGTAGCCTCTATTCATGAGAAAAAAAAATGTAGTGTGGCAAACTTGTCATAATTTACCTCACGTCTAAACAAAAGATTTGAAATATCCTATTTCCTTTCAAAGGGAGTGTTTGGCTTTTCCCTTCCTTGATATTGATATTTATAAAATGCCATGAAAGTTAGGGTAGAATAAAAGAGCCATTAAAAAAAAAATAGGGCTTCCCTGGTGGCGCAGTGGTTGGGAGTCTACCTGCCAATGCAGGGGACGCGGGTTCGTGCCCCGGTCTGGGAGGATCCCACATACCGTGGAGCAGCTGGGCCCGTGAGCCATGGCCACTGACCCTGCACGTCCGGAGCCTGTGCTCCGCGGCAGGAGAGGCCACAACAGTGAGAGGCCCGCATACCGCAAAAAAAAAAAAAAAAAATAGGCCGCAATTAAGTAAAATGCAGCTATTTTTCACCTGTCCTCAACAAAATCTGTGTATTTATGATTAGACATTATAGATTATTTGGAATGTATGTCTTTCTGAAATATATTTTCTTAGGGATTCCAATAACTGATTTGACTATAACATTTTAGAAATGGGTATTTGTTCTACTATAAAATTATTTAGAATTTGTTATTAGTCTAAAGTTAACATATTCATTGACATATGGTATTCCATATTTATTTCTAATAATCCTAGGTATCAGGTCAAAAGTAATTACCTACAGTTTATGCATCCGGTTCCTATTATGGAGTTCACCACATAGTTTGGTTGTAAAAATAAGTTATATTAGTGCCTTTTTTAAGGTTGTGATGGAAAACTCATTATATCTGCTTTAAATATTTCTAGACTAAAATTACTAAAGCTATTTCTAAGGTAGTAGATCTTTGGCTGTGAACTACTTATTTGCCAGTGTGTTGGGCTAGACCCAGAGCAGTTAACTGAGGCAGGTAACTACCTGCTCCTATATATGCTCTGCACCAGCTTCTGCAGATGTTGGATGGTTTTCTTTACAAGTACCCATTCCAAATAGTGTTCTTTGCAACCAAAATGTAAGATCTCACCTAGTCTTCAAAGCAGGCACATCATTTTTTGGTAACAGTGAAACTGTAGATTCTAGGTACTCAATAGATGATAATATAATCTTGACTTCTCTACTCTTTTTTTTGTTGTTGATGATGTTGTTTTTCAAAAATTTCATTGTGAGAAATAACATTCTTGGAGTTTTTCCCATCATACATGGTTTATCCACTCTTTTATGTCATAACATTTACCCTAAAATCATGTCAATTCATCGGAGATTTTGCATATTTAGAATAAATTATTTTGAATTTTTAAGAAATGTTCTTTATTGAACTTCACTGTGTAATGCTATGGTTATGATATGTTGATGAAATGAAATTATTTATATAATGGTGTACTCCTCATGAAAATCAAATTTTTTTAACTTGATTTTCTCATACATGTGATTTTTAAAGCATTGCACATGTTTGTCTAAGTTCTGTCCTCTTAATTATGCACCCATAGAATGCAGTTTTATGCCTGCTTTCCTGAACCAATTTGACTGAGTCCTGTAGTTCCATTTAGGTATATCATTTTCCTCTCTTATCAGGTCTAATATGTCCCTGTGTTGGTCATGTTGTTGTGACTTAACTTTAGTCATTGGCTTAGTGCTTAGTAGGGGAGGTAAGGACAAATTCTGAGGAAAGGTGCCTCTTAGGATTGTTTCAGCAATTGCACTGTTACCTCATGCCTGGAGCTATTTATTACCCTAACCACCGGGGATGGGGTAATTGTTACCAGCCAGATGGCAGACGATCCAGTTCCCAAATCCTATTCCATCATCACCATTCTCAGACCATGCCTGGCACCCACTGTTACGAGTTGGGTTCACCTGCAGCAGCTGGAGACCAGGAAGCTGGAGGTGTATTAGCGAGTACTCTGAGGACAAACATTTATGAAAGGGGAGGCAAGTAAATAGGATTGGGGAAGAGTCCTGACGCAGTTTTTACTGAGACCTTAACCCACCTGACTGGGGAATCTGAATCTAGCTTAACTCTTCACAGTTGTCCTGAGTTGGAACAAACAATCCAGGCCTCTATGCCCCTGCATCGGAAGGTCATTGGTTTCTGAATGTAAGCTTGGATGAGGCTGTTCTCTTCAGCTGATGTGTTCTCAATTTCCTTAAAGGAAGCTGACAGCTGAGGGATTTCCAATGGTAGCTTTTCCTGCAGTTATGGCAATGAATGTCTTCATCCTTGAAGGGTATCTGGACAGTGCCTCACAGCATCCTTCACGTGGATTAATAAAAATTTCTCCATATAATGTATTCTACTGAAATCTAGAAGACATCTATACTTCATCAAGTTTATAAACCTTATTATGCTTATTGGCTATTCAAGTTTTATTTTCTGTGAATTTTAGTTTGGATTTTTTGCACATCTTAAACTGGACTCTTTTGTTTTTATGCTGAATTTTAGGAACATACACTACCTATATATAGTCTTTGTAGTTTTTACACATTATGTATAAATTCTGAGTCTATGCCTAGTCTTTCACTTTGACTATGATTCAGTTTGGTACACAATAGGTTTTCACTTTAATATATATGAATTCGTAAAATTTCCTCTTTGGAAACGGCCATTCCAATTTTTCTAGTGTTTTGCAAATATTATAAATGTTTAGTGTGCAATAGAAATTTCTTATAAAATTTCCTGACGGATTTTATACTATGTATGGGGTAGATGTATTGCTACTGATTCTTCTGATACAATTTTGTTAATTGTTACAGGTCAATTCAATTTTTTTTTTTTTTTTCCTTGAGTCAATTTTAAATAACTGTGTTTACGTATGTGTGTTTGGGTGTGAAGTTTTGGGGGTGGGGAGCAAATTGATGCTTCTAATTTTAAAATGTATTTACCTGAAATTGTCTGTATAAGTCTTTCATCATTTAAAAATCCTCAATTGTATCGGTATTATGACCTCTTTTTAATTTCTAAAGTTGTTTATTTGATCTTTCTGTATGTTTTCTTGATCAATCCTCAAAAACCTTTTCTATTTTACTAGTTCTCACAAATCACTAAATTTAGGCCTTGTTGATCCTCCCTATTTTGTGTTCACTATCATTATTTTCTGTTATCTCTATATTTTTCCCTTTATATATTATTTAGTGATACTCTGTTTTTTTCTCACATCTTAAGTTGGATACTAGGCATATTAATATTCAAACTTTCTCCTTTGCTATAAACATTTAATGCTAATTTCTCTCCATGTATTCTCTGGTAAAACTATTTTTGTTGAGTTTCAATCTTTATTAATATATAGTGACTGTTCTTAACCCTAAAAATCCCATTTGCCTTAAATAAAGGAACACCAGCATTTTCTTGCTTTGTATTTGCCTGATATATCATTTTTTTTCGTTTCCATCATTTTACTTGCTAATTTTCTTCTTTTCCATATGTTAGATTGCTTACTAACAGCATATCACTGGATTTTATTTTGTTTTTCATTCTATTCTGATATGTTATTGAAAGAAAAAATTCATTTCATTTATATTTACATTTCATTTAAAATCCAAAGTCCCTACAGTTATATTGTGTTTCCTTCTTACCCTTCCTTTATAATATCTCCTATTTCTTTTTAATTTTCTTCCTTTGTTTGAGATTGGCAGTTTTATCTTTAATTCTTCATTTCTCCTGTTACTTGATTTAAAAAAAAAATTTAGTTGTTACCTACAGAATTTTTCTATTTCATTTGATCTAATTATATCTAGCTAAAGATAATTTCTGTACTCCTTCCCCAAATACACAGGATTTGAGGACATACTTCTCAAACTATCAGTGGTGAAGAATCTTTTTCTCAAAATTTCCAATTCTTCATGGACTGATAAGTCTGTAAAATAAATCAGGCATATATAAATACCTGTTCTCTGTTATTAGGTGTCTCATATCCACTTGGGGGAGGTGAGGCAACCCCAAGCTGGAGCATTAAAACTCTCCTATAAAACATTTAAAATGAATAAATTATAGATTATGTTTATGCCAAGATATGCAAGACATGCCAGTCTTGGTGTTGCCACAAATTTTATTTTAGGTTTCTTATTTGAAACTTTGCATATAAGCTCCATGAGGGTAGAGACTCTATCCCCCAAAGACTTTATTCAACAAATGACTCAACAGTTTGCTGAATAACCACACGCTGTCAGGATGTACTTTTACTTATACTTTAGGAGAGAAGGGACTTGTCCAGTGTTAAAGAATTAAGACTAGCTGTAGCAATATCTGTTCCCACTAATTCCTTCACAGGTTCTTCTCTGAGGTCAGTGCCGATAAAGCCACATACTAGAGATCCACATATGAAAAGTCAACTTGGCATCAGTGGGCCACAATAACTAATGCTTAAAACTTTGCTACTAGCAATATCAATAGCATAAATAAGATGGTAGCTGTCGTAATATTGGTTAGAGTTGTATACCACCAACATCTGGTTAAGAACAGAAAGTTAACTTTGACAGATTTGGTGAGTAGAGGACCGAGGCGGTGCTGGTTGGAAAGGAAAGATAGGTGTCCTTCCTGGTTTTTATTTCCTCTTCTATGCTTTTATTACACCATCTAACAGGAGTAGCCATTTTACAGGAATTAGTTTTCAAAAGAAATCAGGCACTCTTAGGTGAGTTTTCTTGAGGACATTTCAGAGAAAGACTGACACCAATATCCTTATGAAAAATCTATGTAAAGTACTAATTTGATACAAGCTAAATTCAGGCAAGGTTCAGTCATTAGACATATATGGTCTCTACACCTCTTTACTCTGGCAACCACATTTCTTGCCTTATAGAAAGAATAAAACTCGTTTCATTTCGAGATCTCACAAAAGGAACATCATACAATTAAATATGCACTTGCTCCCACAGTCATTATCTAAAATATTCCAGATAAGGATTTTTATGTGCTCATTCATTCCATCTAATTTCAAATATTAAGATACAGGTTATTTCTTTTCCTCTAAAAATGAAATCATACATTTTCTAAAGGAAATAAAATAAATGCCAAGATATGTTGTTTTATTAAAAATAGTAATCTGCCAAACATGTGTTAGTATTTTTTCTTCAAACATATTTAAAACACTCATATCTATCATATTCTTGTCACCTTTTACTTTTTACTTCCTTGCTTAAGTTTTTCTTTTTCTCTTTTTTTAAAGAGGTTTCCTGGCTTCTCTATGGGGCTCCTGGTTTTCAAGCTGCTAGAATCCTCCAGACCAGGTAAAAAGAACACAGTATACTAATGTGAATTTCTGTGGTAGAAACTTAGTGCCATTTGTTAGTTTAAATATATGCACACACTTTATCTAGACTCTTTAACATACATGCATTACTATTCACCAAGGTTGTTTCCATCTTAAGCTAATCCTTGGTAAATGGTTGCTCAGTGCTGCTTCTTTTTTTGCACTTTTGTGATTTTGCTTTGAATGTATGTTATGCTTTATTTCTTCTCTTTCTTTCTTGTTTTTTTTTTGTTGTTGTTGTTGTTATTATTGTTTCATTTCATTTTATGGTTTTCTGCTTTAACCATTCAGATTGGCCTTGAATTATATCAGGAGAGTAGCCTTTTAGTAATCAAGGTCAATATGGAATCTCTAATTCTAATAAGTCACATAAAGCTATTGCTGTGTACCATTCCACAGGGCAGAGTAGAAGCTGTTTTATTGACCAGACTTTCCTAAGGGGACCTTGTAGCATTTGCAATTTTTGCCCTAGGGGGCCAGTAGAGGAGACCTCTATTGCTCTTTTAATCAGTACCAGAATCAGCAATTAACCTATAACTGTAGCTGGTGTCCTAGAAATGAGGCAATGTAATCTTTTCTCATTATTTCTTATGGGAAAATTGTCTTTGACGTATGTGCTTTAACATTGCTCACACTTTTCAAGAAATATCCTTTTAGTCTACATCAATCAGTACGCATATTACCTCTTCCATAAATGGCCATATTTTGTCCTATCTGAACTAGACTTGTCTGCATTACATTTCTTCTTTATGCTTTCAGGGGTGCCCTGTGCATATTTCCATCATAATACTTATCACAATGTATTATAATCATCATTTTACTCCCTTGACTGTAAGTGTTTTGAGATTAGAGGGTGTTTATTTTGATAAACTCAGTTCCTAGTAGAGTGACTGATTCTCCATTAGTAATGGCATTTCAGATCAACTTTAGGAACTAAGATAGTCTCTCCACACAATGAAGAGTGCCTAGCACATAGTAATCTCTCAATAAATATTTCTTGAATTAGTTTCTGAATAATAACCCCTAACATACAATACTTCTTATATGATCAGCATAGTTCTGACCTTACATATATTAATTCATGTAACCCTTTACATATAGTAATTCAAGATCACCCAATACATAGGCCAGTATTTTTCCCATTTTACAGATGAGTAACTGATGCAGGAGCAAGTGAATGAATTTCCAAAGGGCACACAGCCAGGAAGTGGCAGTACCATGAGTCAAATCTAGTCAATCTGGCTCTTAGGTACATTCTTCCAACATTGCTGTAGGAAAAAGTCAGCCTCAGCAGAAAGAAACATCTCTCTAATGAAACATTTTCACATAGAAGAGGAAGAAATATTTGTACTTATACAAAAGACTAAGTAGAAATATATGTTTTTATGGCTTATATGAGAGGTAAAGGCAAATTTATTATTTGTATTCATGCATATTTTTCATGTAACAAAACTATCATTTTTTAGAGAAGTTTGTGAATAGAATGTAGTCTCTCTGTTTTATATCTGGAATTAAAAGACCCAGTGTATAACTAGCAGTTTTGAAAAGACTCTTAATTCTTAATGTTGGGCTGTTACAAGTATTTGGTAGTGTCTAAATTAATATTACCAAGATAATAAAATACTACAAGAGAAAAAAGATATGCATCATCAAAATTTTCTCATTAATGAATAGTGTTTTAAGCACTCATACTAATGAAATGGGACTTAGAATAAAAACACATCAGGCAATATTCAGTCAGTATACTCTTGGTAATAAAATTAAAGAGCTATGTAATAGCAGACTGTGGTGCATTTTATACTTCATTTTAAAACTTTTTATTGTCATAAGGCCTTGAACTACTTGATTCAATTGCATTAGAAAACATTCACAAAACTTAAAGATATATTATCTTAAATTTATAATTAGCTCTAAAAACATTTTAACAGAAAAAGGAACATTTATAGATAAACCTAAAAATTGGGTTTGAGATACAGTGGGGTAATCTGACATGTACATGCTCCAGTTAAATGTATTCTGGTTAAAATCTTGACTGAATAAATACATTCTCTGCATAAAATTCTAAGGAAGAAATATCAATCTTTAAAATTTTGGTTTTAGGCATTATTACAAGAAAATTCACCTTGAAGTTAAAATAAGTACTTTGTTCTCTTGCTGAAATTTGAATTTTTGCATGCAGTAATCTGAGTCCTAAATTTAAAGATAAAAGTGCTTGAAGTTGAAGCTAATCCTTCATTTTTCACATGGTGCTTGGTTTATTTGAAATTTGCTACTTACATTACTTTACATAACCTTATCTTATTTCATTATAGATAAAGATATAGATACACAGATAGATGCAAAATTAAGATGATCTATCCATTTAGATGTGAGTCTTTATCCTTCAGTCTTTCTCTTATGCTGCCTAGCTTCCAATGATTCTCTCTCTCTCTTTCTCTCTCTCTCTCACTAGCCAGGGAAGAAGACTAGAGGTTTTTGATTTGACAGTTATGGGGTAACAGTGATACTATTTGGTAATGTAAGGGTAAGTTACAATCTCCTTTACACTATGATCTTCTTCTCATAATTCAAATGTTCTTATTTCCTTTAAACATGGTATACCTGTCTTTGTTACTTCCTGAAAACTCAGTTTCTACTGTGATGGCATCCTTAGAACTTCCCCTTGTAGAATCTCTTATGGTTTTGAAGGATACCATTATTATTGGACCATGAGAATTATGACTCTTATGTTTGTGGAAATTGTGTGGATTAAGCATAAGTACCAAAAGTTCACCAACTTAATTCAGTAGACATTCTCTGCAAAGAAAATAAGACTACAAAGAAAATAATTATGGTATGGCTTAGGCACAGGTGATTATGCTCCACAGATGAAACCATGAGTAATTCAGAAATCCATGCATCTAAACACTAGTAGAACCTAATCAAGATGCTCTCTCAGTGGTAGTAAAGTGATGCCTTTCCATGTAATCTGAATGTGTTATTAACTTCAGGTAAATTCAGTACACTGTATAATAGTTTTTTTCTAATCTACTTAACAATGTAGAGGGTAAAAAGACAAGGTGAAATGTATGTGTGTGTGTTCTTTTAATTCTTCTGTAGCTTTGAGAATATCAAATAAAAATTTAACTAGTACCATACCTTATAGATTAATATGACCATTATGATTAATATAATGGGTAAAATTTACATAGCATAGAATTTAAGGATACGAAGTTAAGTACCCCATAACTACTTAGTAACTGTTTGACTTTCAGCCAAATATATAGATTTCTAGGCCTTGTTTTGCCTATCTGTTAAATAAAAATAATAATAGTATCTACTTCATAAGAATTTTCTAAAATTCAAATAGGACAGTTGTGAATACTAAATGAAATAATGCATAAAAATCACGAGCAGAGTAGCTAACATTTGGTAAGGGCTCAATAATTACTTGTGGTTATCATGATGATTTACATATATATGTATAATTTTTCAGTTGTATATAGTCTACATCATTGAATTATCTTAACAATGAAGTAGGACAAATATTTTATTTCTTTGACAATTTAGGAAATTGAGACTGAAAAAATTAAGTCAATTGTACAACATCACATAATTAGCAGATATAATTATGATGTGAACCCATTGTTTATGACTCTAGGAACCATACTGGGGACAGATTAATTAAATAAATCATTCATTTAAAATTATTTTCTACAAAATATCTATATCACAAAATAATCTTGTAACATAAAAATATCAATTTAACTTCTCTTGGGTGTTTAATTCAGAATCATACATAAGCATTGTAAATTATTTTAGATAATCATGTCCAATTTATTCAAGTTTTATTCTATTGCCTTGACAAGTTTCTGAGAGTCTTCTGTTGGTAGGCTTCAGTTCCTCATATACCTCATTTTGAATTACCAGTTATAAGCCATATGTGCTGGGAATAGTGAGAATGAGGCAAAGCAGAGTCACTGTTTTCACGTAACTTCAGAGTGTCTGGCACAGAGTAAGAGAGTAGAAGCTATAATTACTGCTATCAGAATATTTCAGTTGTTGAAGAACAGAATTCATCAATCTCTATCTAGGTTTCTAATATCAAAGTGAACATCACGTTGAATGACTACATATTTAATATAGTAAACATAATTTGGGAAGTATACTCATTTCAAATTGCCTTTTTCTAATAATATAAGTAACACAAATGGGTGAGATCATCTAACTCAGCTTCTAGAACTTTAAAATTTTTACTTCTTTAAACTTGGAACTATTCCAGTGACTCAGAGCTAACTCATTGGCTCCCCATTCTAATCAATGCTGTCCTCTGCTTAGGACCAAATGGGTACCTTCATGACTTTCCTAGATTATTCATGCAAAACATATCTAGTCTTTTTTTAACTTTCTATTTCCCAAGGTAAGTGTCCTTGTGTATCTTCGGTTATTTTTCATGTAACCTGTTCTGAGAACTGCCCCATGCTGCTTCCTCTTTTTCTAAAAGTGTTTCAGTGTGTCTATAAGAGTTCCTCTCCTAAATACCAGCCACAGAGCTAAAGGGAAGCTGTGACATTAGAAGTAGGTTCCTAACATCTTCTGATTTCTAAGTAGCAGTAGCAAGTTTCTGACCTCAGGATAGTGGTGTGACTTAAATGTTAGTGGCAGAGTCCCTGACTTTTCCTTTTCTGGCCTGATCATTGCTTTGATAAGCCTTTAAATTCTTGAAATGTCTCATTGTATTTTTGTGTTTTTTTTCTCACTGAACCCTGAATTATCAAGTTGTAAAATATGTATAGTGTTCAACCCATAGTGCTTAGTACTTAGTACATTAAGTGTGAGTACTTTAATATTTAATTTCACTTAATTTCCTTTGACAAGCATCCCTGTTACAAATCATTGAAAAATTAGTGAGTATATTTTTAATATGCTTGATCAGAGAAAATAAGTTCAAGAATAACACCTTCTCATGTGTAAATTCATTTACTAAATATTTATTGGAGGCTATTATGTTCTGAAAATTGTGAACATGATGGCTAGCAAAATTAGACACAGTTCATATCTTCATATATTCCATTTCAATGAAAAATGCACTCTACAGAAACAGAAATAAATGAATTAAGGAGAGATATTTCCTTTTAGATCAGGATTACGTTTCTCATAAGCTGGAAAATCTAGTGAACCTTGGTTTACTTCAGTAAGAATATCCAAGTGGGCCTTTTTTTGTCTGTTCAGTCACTGAATTCAGTAACAGCTCTCTTTCCTTTTCTAGATGTTGCCAACACTATCATACAGGCATGTGTGGGCTTTGCAGAAAACACTTCCTTTTGGACAGCTGAACATCTACAACTTCATATTTCACAAATGCAAAGATATTTTTTATGTTTTAATGATCTTTCCTTGTCTTCCCTTGTTATACATATCACTTAGCACTACTGATGATGCGCCTTCAGATTTCTTAATCAAGTTTTCATGAGTTTCCTATTCTAAGGTTTCTTTGGGAGCCAAAGAAACTTGTATCCATTTTCTGTTCCTATCTCCTGTTCTACTGGAGCAAAACCACTTTTTGTCTTGCAAATTGCACAGCAGCTAGAGCTTCTTTTCACTTTGCCTTCAACTAAGTGGACAATTCCACTCAACTTTTAGTTAACATCAGTGCTCTGGTTTAGAGTCAGAGAGAATCTGGATTCCTAGATACTTGAGACTCATGATTCATCTGCAGACAAGATGGAGTATTTACAGTTCAGGTCCACTTTGACATATTTCAAATGTTAAAAGTTAAATCAGATTTTATAGCCTGGCTTCAAAGTGAAAACATTTTGGCCTTTAGTCTTATGTGGAAATGCGTTTTGAGTTTTAAAAAGCGAACACACAAAAAATCCACCCCCCCAAAAAAAAAAAACCAAAAAAACTGTTAGTGAAAATTTTTGGATTTGACTAATTTTTAAATTGAATATTGTAAGTTTGCCTAAAATAATAATTATCTGAGTTTTACAGAGTTAAGTGGTGGGCCTATTTATGTAGTCTATGGTCCCAAGTAAAACTATTTCAAATTATTCTAACACTGAGACAAATGCGGATAGAGCTATGATATAGATATATCTATGGAGAAACTATACTAGAACATTGAATGGAAAGCAATAGTAGCCAAGGATTTAATTATTATTCCAAACATACCTAGCTTGAGATTATTGAATCTGGTATATTTAGTATTGCTTCAGAGTTTTCTTTTTTTTTTCCCCTGCCCCCAATCTACCATTTGAATAGTTTAATTCCCCCTCTCTTCCTCAGGAATCATTTTTGTACTTTTCCTACTTATGCTGAGCTCAAGATTTGTGTATAAACCTGACTACTTAGGGAGTTGAATATCAGTATTTGAGGGTAGAATTGGGCCCATAATGGATATTGAAATAAAAAGAATAATGAATTAAAAACCTGTGTACTTAAAGGTGTGTTTTCTATTTCTTACTGAAAATGCTGCTCAAATGAAAGCCAATTTTCTTTTTATGAACTGAACTCATAATTAGGAACTTGAATTATAATAGTCATAGAAATAGTAGTTATAATGTGGACATATTACATTTGATTAGATTTTGCACGAGGGAAATTTTCCTTTATATTTACTGGGCATTTAATTCCAGCTCCACAGAAGGTAACTTTGAAATTTCAGGCTGTGGACTGTGCCCTGCTTGACTGCTCTGGCTCAGTTATGGCAGACCACGGAGCATCAGGGCCAGTTGCTAAAGACTGCTTGACTCGAAAATTGTCATTTCAATTTTTCTGGGTTTCATTTTATATTATTTTTTAATAGTGCGGCTGCATTGTCCATGGTATAAATCTGGGAGCAGGATTTGTATTTAGAATGCTGTAAAATACACTGCTCCTTCGGGTATTCTAAGGAGGATGCCCTATACCAATTCACATAAATCAAGATAAGAATACTAAAAGCAAAGCAATTTGATTAGGTACTAAATTCAAAACATTACAAGATTGTGGTATAACAGTAACCAGCATCGTA
Source organism: Phocoena phocoena (assembly GCF_963924675.1). Taxonomy (NCBI): domain Eukaryota; kingdom Metazoa; phylum Chordata; class Mammalia; order Artiodactyla; family Phocoenidae; genus Phocoena; species Phocoena phocoena. The sequence goes on along the minus strand of NC_089219.1, from coordinate 70,502,648 downwards.
AGTCATCCTGCATCTATAGCATTGGCTAGTGTGGAAAATTAAAATGACAGTTTTAAGAGATAAAGGCAATCTTGTTCCTATTGAGCTTTAGGGTTCTTGCCAGTTTATCTCGGTTATGAGGTGTAATGTAATATTATATACACATCTACTACAAACACTGAGACTTTTATAGACATGTCAAAAGGGTACCACTTGATGTAAAATAAAATGAATTACAAACTTGTAAAAAGTTCCATGGTTTACTCTAACAGGGGTATACTCTTTCTCAACCCTTTCTGCCATCTTAAATCCCCAGGAGAAACTGAAGAGAAACAACTGTAAATTTTACTGTAAGAGTTATCAGAGCAATAATGTATACTTTTCCAGTGTCGGGGATTAAAATCTACCTTTACTTTTATTATGAAATAATATCATCAAAGTTTACACCTTACAAGTGAATAAATTTTCTGAAGATTTTCAGGCTTATATTTATGTAATGCATCTATGTAATTTTCTTTTCAGAAGTCTTGCAAAAATCTTACATATATATGTTTTTTTTATTTCAAGTGGTATCATAAGACTATAATTTCTTTGCATTTCTAAAACAGATATGAAAAAATGCATCTAGAATATAGATTAGGAGCCTTCATTTTTTTCAATGTGTCCTCTTTAAAGCTAACATAACATAATTTTTTTCTCGTCTTAGAGTCTGTCAATGACACTGCTGTGGACCTGATTTTTTTTTTTTTTTTTAATGTGTAGGAGATGTTTGTCAAGTAATAACATTCCCTTCCTATCAAGTTTTACAGCTTTTATATGGCCAGCACAACCCATTTAAACTCATATTAATTCTATACATACTCGCTTTTAGTGATATTTCTTCTTTGTATGCCCTCTTATAATTAGGAAGAAGGCCCTGAAAGGCTCAATTAGTCAACACATGAATGTAATTATAACTCTTGACTTTTTTCCTCTTTTCTCCTTGTATGTATGTCTGTGCAGTATATAGTATAACCTACTCAGGAGAAAATTCCAACCAGCAATAAATTACATATTGAGCTTTTAGCTAATTTATGGCAAACATTCAGCATGGTTGCCTAAGAGACACTGTTTCCTTTCACCTATATTAAGGACAGTAGAAAGAGTAAAACTGCCTTATGTAGGAAGCTTTCTCTTGCATTTGCAAGTTGAACTAAACAACCAAACTTCTAGTCAATTCTGTGCCATGTGTCCAACAGCATACAAGTCCAAGCTTGCCAACAGAGGGATTCTTAAGAGGCCTGAAGTTCAAGTGGTGAATTAAAGACATATCAACAGCATTGTTTTAAAGACTACAATTTACAGCTGTCAGTAATTAAAGTCTGAGTGCAAGAATCAAGATTTTACTCTTTATATAGCATTAATTCTAAGCACCAAGTTTCCCAATAGTGTTCATCCTAGCATGAATTCTACAAGGGCCATCCCAGATACTAACAGACACCACTCTGAGAAGCCATTATTTCTCATATTTAAGAGCGTCTTTCTTCTCTTGGGGCATTTACAGTTGTTCCCAACACATGGTAAATTTCCAGAGACCATATTTCTCATTATGAAATAATACATTTTCAACATATTTTGGATTAGAAGGAATTTTTAGTCTCAGTTCATACTGAACATGCAAATGGATGACCAAAAAAATGTTTTGTGTAAGTGCCTTTGTTTCTAATTACCTAGATGGATAAATTATGTTAATATTAACATCTTGTACCAGGACTACTAGGTGTAATTATGCAGTGTTTACTGTATCAATCCATTAGGTGCCTTTCACATTAACTATGATGTGAACAATTTTCTCTAGAGGTCTGAAATATAGTAATTTAGGCTTCTACTCTGAGCGCTTCTTACATTCTCTTGTTTTTATTCCCAATTAGAATCAACTATCCTAATCTGTCACTGTCTAAACCTACTTGTTTACATTTTATTCTTATCTTGTCTGGCCTAGATGGGTTATGATGATAACAGCTAAGAAGAAGTAACATTACTTAACTGCATTATCACATTTAATCCTTATAATAACTCTCTAAACCAGATTTTATTACTACCCTCATTTTACAGATGAGAAAACAAAAGCTTTCAAAGATACAGCTCTTCAATTGTGGAGTAGGGATTTTTAACTCAGGTCTAAAGACCTCAGAGCTGGAGACCTTCATTATCATAGGCAAATTACTATTACCTTCTACACAACTGCTATGTATACATAGGGTCTTTCCTCTGCTGTATTATTTCCCTGGGCCTTTGTCACCTGCTCAGCTCCTTTGTTGCCTGCTTTGAACTTCTTCCTACTATCTGTTACCTCTCAAATTTCCCATCCACATGTCTTTCTTACTCTACAAACTCTTAGTTGGGTACCTCTTAGGAAATGTGGCTCAATATTAATGAATTAAATCTAAAACAGAGTCACCCATATCTGGAAACGTTTAGTTTATTTTGCTTAACCTAAGAGTATTGGGCTGCATTATCCTTTGTCTCTTTGCCACTCTGTCTGAGTAATGCAGCTCCTAGATATCTGCAGATTCAACAATGGAGCTCTTACAAATATTGAAGGATGTTGACCCATGGGTGGAGGTTTATCTTGAGCACTACAGCTGGGGGTCTTTCAGAAGAGGTGTATCATGTGAAAGGAGGATGTGGAAAAATCACAGAGCACTCAATCAGTGTCGAAAAATATAACAATTGGAAAGAACAGAGAAAACATGAGAGTAGTGGTTCTAAAAGAGAAAAAAAAAAATTGGCCAGTTTGTGTAAAAATATCTTTACATACAACTTTATGTACTTGATGTTAAATTCATTTAAACCAGTATTTACCAGGCAATGGAGGAATACCAAGATTATGAAATTATCTGAAAATGTCAAAAGGTAAAAAGATGTATATACAGGAAATATTTATAAATTAAACTTCCTAATGGACAGTAAGTACTATGAAATATCATAGAAGAGAAAAATTAATATGGAACAAAATAAGGCCCACAGTATCATTTTATTTACTCTAAAATTATGTTTTCTCGTAAGTAGGAAAATGTCAATGTAACTTTGTGGCCCATTAGGTACTATTTTTTATGACATATAATAGCATAGTGTTCCAGTATTAATTTGATTTTCTCTTTGATGCTTTGGGAATACCTACATATTATCTTAATTCTAGAGCAAGATAAATTGCTAACTATTGTCATATAACTTGAACACTTGCCCAGGTCTGAAAGTAAAATAGGAGCAGACATATTCAAATAGGTTTTCTAACACGGAAGGGGAGTATACAATCATAAACTACCAATAGAAATACTGTAGATTATAATCCAAGAAAATTAAAAAATGAATCTAAAATGAAGAGCACATGATAAAAATAAATATTAGTGTGAAGAGGGCAACAAAATTTATAGTTAAATCCAACACTTATTGGCACATAATATTAAAACACTGAAACAACATGAAAGTGAAATACCAGGGACTATCTACATGGAAGTACTAGAACAAGACAAAAAAAGAGAAAATTGGAAGCTGTTTCCAAATATATATATGTAGTGTTATGAAAAACTCTAAACAGTGATAACAATATTAAAGGATGATCATTAGAAGAAATTATATGAATATCATATCTATACACAATGCACATAACACATTTCAAATCCCTGAAATAAAATATAAATAAATATTAAGAAAACTAGAAGGAATAATTCCTAATTAATTGTATTATCAATGTCCAAAAATGTGAAGAGGAAAACACTACTTAAAATGACTGAGACTCCAGAAATGTATGTTGCTGTGTGGACGGGGGATTATCAATAGCAAACACAATCAAAGATCAAATCCAGTTTTATGCTACTTATAAGAAACAATTAAAGATACACAAAATATTGTATTCAAAGAGATGGAAAAAGTATTTAGCAGACAAATAATAACAAATAGAAGCAAAGAATTATTGCTATCAGGCAAAATAGAAAACACAGTGAAATTCTGAATATGTCTTCAATTCCACAGGCATTATTCATTATTTTCCTTCTGCCTGAAGAAGGACCTTTTATTTTTCTTCTCTTGCAGGTGAGTTAGTGGCACATTTTTCTCGGTTTTTGTTGATCTGAAAGCTTTTACTTTGCCTTCATCTTAAAGGGTGCTTTTGTTAGGTATATTAGTCTCAGTTGGCAATTATTTTCTTTATATATTCATAGAGCCTATTCCATTATTTTCTGAGTGTGTTTTTGTTGAGAAGTCTTCTGCTAATCATACTGTTTCTCCTTTGAAGGTAATGTGCAATTTTTCCCTACTTTGGCTTCTTTTAATGTTTTCCTTCTTTTTTTTTTTTTGCAGTTTTTAGCAGGTTTTTTTTTTTTTTTTTTTTTTTATTGGAGTATAGTTGCTTTACAGTGTTGTGTTAATTTCTACTGTACAGTAAAGTGAATCAGCTATACGTATACATACATCCCCTCTTTTTTGGATTTCCTTCCCATTTAGGTCACCACAGAGCACTGAGTAGAGTTCCCTGTGCTATACAGTAGGTTCTCATTAGTTATCTAATTTATACATAGTATCAATAGTGTATATATGTCAATCCCCATCTCTCAATTCATCCCACCCCCCCTTCCCCCTTGGTATCCATACTTTGCAATTTTGTTATTATAAGTCTAGGTGTTGTTTTCTTTTGTATTTATACTTTTTGGGGTTTATAGTGCTTCTACAAACTAAATTTATTGCCTTTCACTGGTTTTTGAAACTTATGGACATTATTTCTTCAAATATTATTTCAGCCTTATTAATAAATGTATTCTAATTGTCCACTGGTTAGACTTTTGGAAAATGTCTCACCTGTCACTTTTTACTATTTTAAAATTTTAAGAATTTTAAAATTATTCTCTTTTAAAATTTATCTTTATCCTCTTTACTTTGGTTTGTATATAGTCTTTATTGATATATTTCCCAGCTTACCAATCTTGTGTTCTGCTATGCCCAATATGCTGTTAAATCTTTTCCTTTTATTTTTGAGTTATTTATTATGCTTCTTAAGTCTAAAATTCCCAGTTTATTTTTTCTAAGTACTATTCTCTCATTAAATGTTCATATTTTTCACTATTTTCATAGACACACACATCATCCTATCTCCTGGCTCTTGTAGTATTTTTTTTTAATTAAATATTGGATATTATAAATAAAAGCTACAGAGGATCCAGAGTATATCATTTTCCTCTAGAGTTTCTACCCTTTCTACCATTAGGCAGATTGCAGGTTGATCATCTGAATCCATCTGGAGACTAAGCTGAGGTGAGGGCTGGGTTTTGGTTCTGCTTTTGGTTTGGTTTTGGTTTCAATGAGGCTCCATCTAGCTCCAGTTAACATTCACTCCTAGGTCATACTCATTCAAAACATTTAACTGAGAACCTTGTGTATTTGCTGGAGCTCCTCACCTGGCTGTTCCTAAATTCTAATCTCAGTCTCCTTAGAAAGGAAAGAGATTTTTCTGATTATCTTCCTGGCCTGTTGTAACTCAAGTTTTAGACTTTGCAGATGTCTTGGGAGAAAGATGCCTGTGTGGCAAGCTGTGTTCTGCCCATCATTCTCTCTGGCATCTTGGACAATTTTGTATTTTTGGCCCCCAAAGATCACCATAAACTGCTGTTTTTTTCTGTCTCCCAGCAGTGACCATTTGCCCAGGCAAAGTTTGTATTCTCAGATTTATTCCCTGCACTCAGATATGGCAATTCCCCAGAGAAAAATGCAGCTACAGGAACTCAGCTGAATTCTTCCAGTTCTCCTCTGTGCAGGATATTGGCCCTATAATCCTTATTGTTTCCAGCAGCAATACTTTGTGTTCTCTCTGGCTTACTTTTAGTTGCTTCAGTTGGCATGTGTGTCCACCACAAGCTCCTTTAACCTTGCTGTAAGTAGAAGTTCTTGAACCAGTTTACTTTAAAAAGAGAAAAAAAAAAAAATATATATATATATATATATATATATATATATATATATATATATATATATATATATATATATATTTAAAGGAGTATTTGTTGAATGTCTACTGAATCATATACAATTTTATTTGTTCCTCTCAGTAAATTTTAAAAGTTTATGTAATCTTCTCCATTTTTAATAAATGAATTAAAATTACTCTTCAATCTACATTGTCTCTAAGAAGCAGATTCTGAAATCATGTTTTTTTATGAAGGAGAATTCTGTGCTTTTCCTTCTATATTCTATTTCCTGATGCTGAAAGTGAAGGAAAGGTAGAGCACCTTCAGAAGCCTTAAGTCAGAGAAATGTGACACTCTAAGAAGTTCACACTTGCCCCATGGACCAATTCTGTGGAGCCGTTCTTTGTAATCTCTATTTAGGTAAGTGTACTGCGGTAGTTGTGGCCAAGGGGGAGAAATATAGTAGGAAATAAATTACCATAATTGTATTATACATAACATGTATTGAGGATTATTTATATGCCAAGCTCTCTACATGTGTTAACATGTTTAAAGTTCCCAGCAACCCTATGGTCTAGATCTCTTTTTTATTTTTATTTTACTGAGGTTGAGACTAAGCCTCAGAGAAGGTAGTAACTTAGCTAAGCCTCATAAAATAGTAGGGTGAATAGTTTGTCTTCAAAGCCCAAACATTATCCATTATCTCACTGCCTCAAAAGTGAGAAACCATTCTTCTTGTTTGGGAAAATAAAACACTCCAACTTAGAGAGGAGAACCAAGGAGACAATTTTTTGGGGGAAACTTGGAGTGATTAAATCTATTTTTTTTTTAACCTCTTTATTGGAGTATAATTGCTTTACAATGGTGTGTTAGTTTCTGCTCTACAACAGAGTGAATCAGCTATATGCATACTTATATCCCCATATCCCCTCGCTCTTGCATTTCCCTCCCATCCTCCTAATCCCACCCCTCTAGGTGGTCACAAAGCACTGAGCTGATCTCCCTGTGCTGTGCAGCTGCTTCCCACTAGCAATCTATTTTACATTTGGTAGTGTATATATGTCAACGTTACACTCTCACTTCATCCCAGGTTACCCTTTCTCCTCCCCGTGTCCTCAAGTCCATGCTCTACGTCTGTTTCTTTATTCCTGTCCTGCCCCTAGGTTTCTCAGAATAATTTTCTTTTTTAGATTGAATATATATGTGTTAGCATACGGTATTTGTTTTTCTCTTTCTGACTTACTTCACTCTGTATGACAGACTCTAGGTCCAGCCACCTCACTACAAATAACTCAATTTTGTTTCCTTTTATGGCTGAGTAATATTCCACTGTATATATGTGCCACATCTTCTTTATCCATTCATCTGTTGATGGACACTTAGGTTGCTTCCATGTCCTGGCTATTGTAAATAGTGCTGCAATGAACACTGTGATACATGACTTTTTGAATTATGGTTTTCTCAGGGTATATGGCTAGTGGTGGAATTGCTGTGTCATATGGTAGTTCTATTTTTAGTTTTTTAAGGAACCTCCATACTGTTCTCCATAGTGGCTGTATCAATTTACGTTCCCACCAACAATGGTAGAGGGTTCCCTTTTCTCCACACCCTCTCCAGCATTTATTGTTTGTAGATTTTTTGATGATGGCCATTCTGAATGGTGTGATACCTGTTTGTAGTTTTGATTTGCATTTCTCTAATAATTAGTGATGTTGAGCATCTTTTCATGTGTTTGTTGACAATCTGTATATCTTCTTTGGAGAAATGTCTATTTAAGTCTTCTGCCCATTTTTGGACTGGGTTGTTTTTTTTTTTCTTTTTGATATTGAGCTGCATGAGCTGCTTGTATATTTTGGAGCTTAATCCTTTGTCAGTTGCTTCATTTGCAAAGATTTTCTCCCATTCTGAGGGTTGTCTTTTTGTCTTTTTTATGCATTGGGAAATTGCAAATATTTTATTCCATTTTATGTTTTACAACATTAATAGTCTCTTCAAAAATACAACTCAAGTGCATTTGAATATGAAAATATTGTTGGACACTATATGTAAAGATGCCAATATCAAGTTTTGAATGAGCAACAAACTAATATGTTCTCTATTGTAGAATACAACTCTAAAGTAATGGAAAAGGACCTATTTATGGGATGATATAGTTCCATTTCCTATGATTTTCATTATTACAAGTTGGTTACAATGGATTCATGATCTTATTTTTTTGTTTGGTCCTTACTTATTAGGATGAAAAAGTATCAGATATTTGTCTGTAAACATCATCCATCTAATGAGACCTTCTAAATAATCCTAGTTTTAATTTCATATGTGAGAAAATGGAGACAAAATAATTTCCCTAAAATCACCATCACTTCTTTTTTTTTTAATACAACAGGTTTTTATTAGTTATCCATTTTATACATATTAGTATATATATGTCAATCCCAATCTCCCAATTTATCCCACCACCACCACCACCGCCACCACCACCACCACCACCACCGCCACCACCACCACCCTGTTTTCACCACTTGGTGTCTACACGTTTGTTCTCTACATTTGTGTCTCCATTTCTGCCTTGCAAACCGGTTCATCTGTACCATTTTTCTAGATTCCACATATATAAGTTAATATATGATATTTGTTTTCTCTTTCTGACTTACTTCACTCTGTATGACAGTCTCTAGGTCCATCCTCATATCTACAAATGACCCAATTTTGTTCCTTTTTATGGCTGAGTAATATCCTTTTCTATATATGTGTCACATCTTTATCCATTCATCTGTCAATGGACATTTAGATTGCTTCTGTGACCTGGTTATTGTAAATAGTACTGCAATGGATTAATTGTCTTATGAATGAAAATAATTCTGATCCAACAATCTCCTCTGAGGTACAACAAATAAGAATTATAGAAAAAGACCTACTATATCAGACAGTTCTGACTGCTCCTTTCCATTTTCATTAAAAATGAAGCTCTGGGATTTCCCTGGTGGAACAGTGGTTAAGAATCTGCCTGCCAATGCAGAAGACACGGATTTGAGCCCTGGTCCAGGAAGATCTCACAGACCATGGAGCAGCTAAGCCCGCAAGCCACAACTACTGAGCCCATGTGCCACAACTACTGAAGCCCGTGTGCCTAGAGCCCCATGCTCCGCAACAAGAGAAGTCACTGCAGTGAGAAGCCAGCTCACTGCAATGAAGAGTAACCCCTGCTCACCACAACTAGAGAAAGCCTGTGTGCAACAACGAAGACCCAGTGCAGCCAAAAATAAATAAATAAATTTAAAAAAAAATAGAAAAGAAGTGCCGACAAAGGTTAATATCTTTAAAAAAAAAAAAAATGAAGCTCTGCCGCAGATGGGCTTCAAAGATATTTTAAAGATTTAAGTGCTAATGCATGGGAGAATTCCAATGCAAACAGTTTCTTTAAAGTACTTCAGTGCGTGCTGGGCTGTGGGAGGGACCTGGAGAGGTCTCTTAATCTTGCTTAGATCTTTCCATTAATGGAGTGCTATAAAATTACCTTCAACATGCAGGAGAAAAGTTGTCTTACTGGGAGACGTTTGACTTCTTCCTGAATTATCTTCCACTCAACTAAAATTTAGTAAACCATTCTAAATAAAGAAACAACTCCATCTGCAATACATGGGTTTCAGTTTGGGATTATTTTATTAAATAGTAAATATTTTACTGTTTGAAAGCATATGGTATACAAATAAGAATTTCCAGAGAAGTCAATTTCTCACTGGATTGCATTCCATTCTTTTTAGTGCATAAACGATTGGTTAAAATATTTAAAATTGGTTAAAGTATTTAAAATTTAAAGTATTTAAAATTGGTTAAAGTATTTAAAATAGAAATATGTTGTTTGAATTTCAGACTGTAGTTCTTTGAGTCTATGAAAATGTCTAGCAAAGTCAATGCAGGCTCACCGCAGTCATATTAAGAATCCTGGTGGTTCCAATTGTGAGGTCATTAAAGTTGAAAATCTGGATCACATGTTATGCATGCTTATGAGCAGTCTGCATACCACATAAAAATCTAATATAAAGAGAATTTGGGTAACAACTAATTAATTCAGCATAACCAAAGAAGCTGCTAAAGAAAAAAGGACAAATTCTATCATCCCTAGAAATCTGTTTGTTCAATGATCCAATTCCACTTCACTTTTATCTTTTTAGTTATGTAAAATATTACAAAATATTTTTATGTTAATTTGCTCCTGATGAGGGCAAATTTTTATATTTAAACATTTGATTTTCAGGTGTTATTAGCTTCAATTTTTCTTTATATTTTTACTCTAACCATTACACAGTTTAAATACAGAAAAAACAAATGATGATAAGAAATGAAAATGAAAAAATGTAGCTTTCTGTTTACAAAGAAGTGTGTTCTTCTGGTTTTCTCTCATTTCCAGCCCATCCAACTTTGTAATGGAGAAAGGGTGTTGTTGTCCAGATGTCAGTAATCAATGTGACAGCCAGAAAAAGATTTGATATCTTATTATGAACAGACCCTCATCCTATCCATACTTCTTGGGTATGACCAGCATGGTGAAGTAAATTCCATCCCGGGCTCTGCCACTTACCAAGTAACCTTGTATAAATAACATATTTTAGATAAATCACATCTTTGTAACTGCAATATGAAAATAAATATATGTATTCTGTAATACATTTGTAGAAGTGAAATTAGTAATATTTTGAAGTAATTTTTTAAGTGATAAAATTCTATACAATTGTTAGTAACTATTTCTGCTTAGTAGAATGAGACAAGTAGAATTAGAATATTCTACTTAGTAATATCACTACTATTAAAGGCTCTGCTCACATTGGGTCATGGGAAACTATTCTCCCTCCCTCTCTAGTTTATAGCTAGATAACTTCACTCCCCTCCACTTTATTTTATAGAGTGGGGAGTCCAGCTGTGAAAGCCTACACTAAATTAGATGAGTACAAAAACAAAGATCAGGAATGACGTTCTCATTCCATTGTTGCCTCCATCTAAGTTATCCCCACCATATTTACAACAAGAGTTTTACTTGAAGTGCCCCATAAATCAAATTGAGTATTTACAAGAAGCCCTTTTATTTCATAGATTTAAACACAGATTGGATGCTTGGATAAATATTGTACCTTCTTTATAAAATACTAGTTTAACCAAAATACCATTAAATACTACAGAACCAATAAATAAAACAGCATTCCGATCCAGACATATTATTAAGGGAGGAAGCAATCAGGTCTATAAAGTAGTTCTACATTATAGGAGGGTAAACTCTTACAAGCCAGATGTTTTAATTTCTGTTTGGCTTTTGTTTAAAACAATATGTTCTGATGTATTTTGTAGTCATCAGAAAAGTCTCACTTAATCCAAGTACATTTGTTTCTCCCAATTCTGAATGACGTGTGCAATTTAAAATGCTCTAGCATTGGCCTTTAATGGTCTCAAATGAATAATGTCCATCTGAGACTGATGATTTCCTTTGATATCAACAATTTAAAATTTCCTAAAATTAAAAAAAACAACAACACATTTTGCTCTTATTTACATGTGACAATCTCTTGTTTGTTTGTTGTAAATTGGAATCTCAGAATTCTTTCAATATTTTGGTCCTCTTCTAGATATGTTACTTATTCCTAATCCTTTATGAAGAAGGCTTGATGTGGACTGTTTTCAGACATTTGTGTCAAATACAGTTTTACCTTGAATTGACATCTCTTATAGATGTTTAGAACCAAGAAGTAAGGAAATAGAAGAGCATATAGAGTACCCAAAGCATCAACAAATATTTACTGAGGATTTCTTCTGAAGACTTATAAGGTAGAATTTATACTGGCTTCTGCTGTGGAGGTAGTAATGACCTGAAAACACAAATGGTCATGTATGAGCATTAGACAGTGTGAATTAGAGCAGTATATAGAAAACTGGCTTTGGAATCTGTAAACCTAGTTTAGAATCTTCACTAATTATCTCACTCTTGTAAATTATGTAAGCTCTCTAAACATCAATTTCTAAGAATAAATAAAAGCTAGTGTTATTAAGGAACAATTCTGAATAGGATTAATTTATTTGTCTTAATCATACATGTGTGTGTCACATGCTCTATGATTGGGGAAATTATCTATCCACTCTGTTTCCCCATCAGTAAAATGATGTGAGTTCCCTTGAAGGAGCTATAAGTCTACAGGAAGAAAAGAGCTACATACATCCAATTATTGTGTGGAGAATTGTAAGGGACAGGGCTGTTGAAGTTCAATTATAATTTAACAGTGAGCATGAAGCATGTGCTCTCAGAAAAACAGAGGATGGTTTTACTAATGTCTTTTCTAACAAGAATCCATGAGCAACTTCTGCTAAAAAGGAAAAAAAAAAATAATGTATTAGTTTGCTAGGGCTGCCATAACAAAATACCACAGACTGTATGGCTTAAACAACAGAATTAGTTTTCTCACAGTTTGGTAAACTAGAAGTTCAAGATCAAGATGTCAGTAGGTCTGGTTTCTTCCAAAATCTTCTGTCCTTGGCTTGAAGATGGCCACCTTTTCTCTGTCCTTACAAAATAATCCTTTGGTCAGTGTGTTATCTGTGTCCTAATCTCCTCTTACAAGAACACTAAGTATATTGGAATAGGCCCCTAAACATATGACCTTATTTTACATTAATTATCTCTTTGAAGGCCCTAACTCCCAATAGTGTCACATTCTAAGATACTGATGTTTAGAACTTCAACAAATGAATTTTGGGCAGTAACAATTCAACCTGTAACAAATGGCTTTCCACAAAATCCTAAGGTCAATATCATTGGGAACAATCACCTAGGCAATCAAAAACAGAAAATTAGTGAATATGTGGGTGGTGGAGGAGGGCTATACTACAAGGAAGGACATTTGGGTCGATCAGCATAGCAACCTGTTTTAACACTTTTACTTCTTTACATTAATTCAACCATTTATTACTAGTCTGTATTTATATTTGGCTGTTACATGGCTTTATTCTGTTGGTTCCTTTCACTTCAAGATAACTGAGGTAAGTACAATCCTTGATATGTGTCTCACAGGAAAAAAAAAGAAAAAAAAATGAGGTACCAATACATAAAGACGATGGAAAATGGCCCTAAAAAATTCTGGCAGGCCATTCCAAATTTTTACAATAAGAAAATACAGATTTTGGGTAAATGTTGACTATACTATGGATACATTTTAGTTGTTTGACATACATGGATGTGAGAAGAACTTGAATTAAAAAAAATAATGCAAAATATTATATTTTGTGAGATCATAGATTTAAAAAAACCCTCTAAAAAGTATTTGTTTTAACATTGATCTGACCAAATACAGCCTTTCTGTTTGCATTCATAAGTGAATTGAATTATTTCTAGTTATGCATTTATTACTTTATACAAATTAATAATAACATAACTACTATAGTACTATATGTGGTGGTGTTTTCATTCTTAAATAGATAAGCTATGAGGAGGTAAAGTGAGAAATGTATTATGTAATTCTCACTATATAAAACACTATGATGTGTCTATGATTATGGACAAGTTTAAAGTCTTGAGATCTAATTCACAGTAAATACTAAAAGCATTGAGCAAGAATTTTCATTGTAATAAAATATGAGAATGGGATATAAAGGGAATATAAATTTTATGTACTTCTGGGCCAAAATCAAATTTAGGATATTATTAGGTATCTCTGCTTAATTTCATATGTGAGTTATTTGCATTTTTAATTGTTTCCATATGTCATTTTAATCAAAGGTCAGAATAAATTCATTTCAGTGTAGCTATTTGAAAAATGCAAGACAAGGACATTTGATCTATATAGATAATGATTCATAATTAGAAGCCTAATAAATTACTTTTGCATATCTTAAGATGCATCTTTGGAAAAATTTTGAAATATATATAAGCAATTTTTCATAAAAAATGGTTAATATTACATTAATATATTGATAAAATCCTTCAAAATGCACCATGGTTTCTCTGCATTGGATTTTATGACACTGCAGCCATGTGGGGTTGAGTTTTGCCCCTCCCCAAATTCCTATGTTGAAGTCCTAACCCTTAATACCTCAGGATATGATCTTTGAAAATAGGATTGTTGAAAATGTAATTGGTTAAGTTAAAATGAGGTCATACTGGAGTAGGGTTAGGCATCCAATCCAACAAGACTGATGTCCTTCTCAAAGACAGAAGTTTGGACACAGATACGTGTACAGGGAAAACACAATGTAATTATAAAGATGGCCATCTACAAGCCAAGGAAAGAGGCTTAGAACAATTTTTTCTCTCACAGTCTTCAGGAGGAAACAACCGTGCAACAGCTTGATTTTGGACTTCTACCATCCTGAACTGTGAGACAAATTTCTGTTGCATAAAGCCACCCAATTTGTAAATACTTTGTTACCACAGCCTTTGCAAGCTAATACACTATGTGTCCAACCTCCCGATTTTATTTTTAAGAACATAAAACTGAAGCTATCACCAATGATACAGTCTTTTTCCAAGTTTCTCTACTCTTGTGAGGAGGTCTTGATAGTGTGTCACAACTTGGAAACATGAATATTTCTTAAATAAATATTAATCTTTAAAAAATAATCACTAATTAAAATGCTAGCTCTAATGACAAATTAAATGGATGATACTTAAGATGTAAAAAAATTCATCCTGAAAAGAATCAATTATGAGTTATCAAAAGCTACACTGAAAGATATACTTGCAAATCTATTTAATTTCTTCTTTATGGTCTCTTTTTGCAAAATGTTTCAAAAAGTCAGACTTTATAATCAAACTTAGGAAGGTGTCCATATTTATTAGTGCTGTGGTGTTAAGCAAACCCTTTAATATCCTTGAGGCTTAGGTGCAAAAATGGTCATAAAAATGCTTAACTTGAAGGAAGATTCTGAGAAGTAAATCAGCTAATCTAAGAAAGCACCTACATATTTTAATTGAGGCACTTACTTTTTTAATTGAAGTGTAATTTACATATAAAGTATATAAATCTTAAGTGCATCGCCTGAAAAATATTTACATGTGTGTGCACCTACTCCCAGATGAAAATATAGAACATTTCCCTCATTCCAGAAAGTTTCTTTGTATCTCTTTCTACTCAATAGCTGCTATTTTGACTTCTTTAATTATAGATCAACTTTGCCCATTCTTGAAATGAATGAAATCAAGCAGTATATTCTCTTCATTTCTGGGCTCCTTTGCTCAACATGAAATCTATGAGATTCATCCATGTTCTTGTAATATATAAGTAATTTTTTATTACTGTATAGTATTCCATTGTATGAGTAAACCACAATGTTTATTCACTTGCATGTTGATTACAGGACTAAATATGAGAAAACAAGCAAACAAACAAACAATAAACCTTCCCAAAGGAAAAGGATAATGTCTTTGTTACTTTAGAGTAAGCAAATATTTCATAAATGGACAGAAAAAAGCATTGATTATTAAAAACAATAACTTGGATTTAATTAAAATTATGATCTCTGTTTACCAAATATACATCATTAAGAAATAAACAAGTCACAGTCTAAAAGAAGATTTTTGTAATATTTATAACTGAAAAATAACTTATATAAAGAATTATAATCAATAAGAAAAAGACAAATGACCCAACTAAAAAATTGGTAGAATACTTGAGTAGTCAATTCTCAAAAGAGGATATTCAGATACCCTATAGTGAGATGAAAAGGGCCTGACATCATTACTTAATGAGGAAATATGATGTAAAACCATAATGATATACCATTACCTTTCATAAGGCTAGACAAAATTCAAAAAGACTGTCAATGCCACCTATTGCAGAGGAAGTAGAGTAACTAGAACTCTCATACATTATTGATGGGATGGTAAATGGGTTTGGAAAACTGTTTGCTATTACCTTCTGAAGTTATATATGTGCCTAACCTATGACCCACCAGTCATACTCCAAGTTATATTTACAAAATATATTAGTATATATGTTCACCAAAAGTTATATACACAGATGTTTACAGGAAAATTATTTATAACCCCAAACTGGAAACAAATCCAACATCCACCGAAAGGAAAAGAATAAATAAATTGTGGTGTAGAATAATTACTAGAAATTGCCACTACCATTAACTCATTTGTGTTTTCTCCAAATCTATAGTGTCTAATTAAATGTCATGTTTTTCTTTTCAAATATGTACCTTTTCAGGTTTATTCACTGGGCAAACAGAAGTATAGGAGAAAATGAGTCAGACAGATTACTGTGTTTGGGGGAGAGAGGAATTTTGATAAATATCTACAGATCAGAAAGTATACAGATCACCTCTTTCCCTAGACTTTTACTTCTTTAATCCACTTTAGTCCATTTCTTTCAGCAATCATTAACTATATGCTTGCTAAAGATTTACTTGATGCTTTAATACACTTATATGATCCTTTGCAATTGGAGTTACTCTAAATGTTGATTCTGGTACATGGCAAATATGTGGGAATTAAATGGGATTAGAAGAGAGGGAAAGAAGGAGGAGAGAGAGAGGAAAGTTCTCTTTTCATTAACAGTATTTTTTAACTGTCTCACTGTATATTTAATTTCTTATTTTAAAGGAGGGAAACACTAAACTGTTATATACCAGATGTTTCATGAGATATCCTATTTTTCAATTTTAAAGAATTTCCCTAGCCAATATTCTGTGGGATATCCAATGATCTCCCTCTCTACTTATTTTTGTAATTCCAGTTTCTTAAGTTTTTGCTCCAGTGAACTCTATATTTCACCAGCATCTCATTTCCTATTATTATTATCTCTTTTTGTTCACCACTGACTGAGAGAAGGATTTAAAACCATATTCTAGTTCTCCCTATCCACCTCCTCACCTCTCTCAAGGACATTCACTGGGCATGTGATATAACAGGTTTGCTGAGTTTTGAAGCATGGAGAAGGTTTAGCTGAAAATAGTGTAACTAGCTTAGAAGTGAATATTGGACACATATTTGAAATGCTCTTCAGCCACTCCACCAAAAGGACTTCTTTACTGGACAATATCATCTTCCAGCTGCAGCTTACTGTCATTTGTTAGACCTGTCTCTTTCTGTGTCTCTAACTTTTCTCTCTTCCTTCTCAATTCTCCGCTCCATCCAACCCTGGAATCTTGCTCTTTATTCATGCTTAGTAGTCTAGTTATCACATTGCTAAATATTTCTACTTTCAATTTTTTTTTTTTTTTTTTTTTTTTTTTTGTGGTATGCGGGCCTCTCACTGCTGTGGCCTCTCCCGTTGCAAAGCACAGGCTCCGGACGCGCAGGCTCAGCGACCATGGCTCACGGGCCCAGCCGCTCCGCGGCACGTGGAATCCTCCCGGACTGGTGCACGAACCCGTGTCCCCTGCGTCGGCAGGCCGACTCTCAAACACTGCACCACCAGCGAAGCCCTCTACTTTCAATTTGTACTATGGTAGATGCCTATAAAATGAGAGACATTGCATTCAATCCCTTACTAAGGTAGGTCTTTGACATTAAAAGTTTTCCTTTTCATTTGTTTCTAGGAAAGAACGATATTTTAAAAACTTCCCCAACTAGCACATTGTTATGGAGGCAGTGCTTGCAGTGCCACAATATACTGCTGAAACATTGACGTGATCATTTCGGCAATGGGGAAATTACTGGATAAATCAATTTCAAGTTTTTGGTTTAACCTATAGAGTCGATCTCTGCTTCTATCTTGTTTGTTTGTTTTAAGCTACGGAGATAAAATGATGAAATGGGCCAATTAAAAAGCTTATGTTTTATTCTCCTTTTTTTCTGATAGGAAGATCACCTAACTCTGTAACCTATAGGATTTCATACAGATTACAGGCTGAAGAAGGAAAATACAAAATCTGGATATTCAGCCGCTGAGTGATTCAGTGGTAGTTGTTTGAAAGAAAGCATGGAATTCATAAGAGTAAAGTTGAAACTAGCCTGAGGGATAGCTCTGAGAAGCCAGAGACAAAGGAATTTACCCGGCTGCTGCAGACACCATTTGATGTCCTGCAACATCTTTTCTTATGATTTAACCTTCTATAGACATATATTTCCCTTCTGCACATTTTGAAGTTTGCATTAAAAAATCATGGCATAGTAAATGGTTTTAATGCAATATTAAAGAAGGTTAAGGCTATGATTGTTTAAAAAACACTAGAACTTTAGAAGTGTGAGAAAGGAATGGGAACCCAAGATTGCTGGAGGCCACTGCTTTTGTCCTATTTACTTTGTTCTAACAGGGTAAGCCCTTGGCAAAATCAAGAAAGAGGTGTACAAGTTCCTTCACTTTTCTGATCAAATCACCTTTTCTCCCCTAAACCTAGTCATGATTATCTGTGATGTAATCCCTTTTCAAGAAGCTTTCTCTCAGTTTGCTATTCTTTAAATACACAATTGCTGATAAAAGCATTTATTCTGCATTTATAATCTGCTGGATATTGCATTTAGCATTTTAAATGTAATTCACATTTAGTAGTAGTAGTAGTATTCATAGGAATACTACTATGACTATATTATAAATGATCAATCTAAGATTTAGAGACATTAAATAAATTGCCTAAGTTCATAGAGCCAGTTAGTGGCAATGCTGTGTTGAATAATGGTCAGCCAGCTTCTACAAACTGAATTCAGAATATTATAACTGCAAAAGAAGGACTCATTCACATAATGTGTATGTGTGTGTGTGTGTGTATGTGTGTGTGTGTGTGTGTGTGTGTGTTATTGAGGATGAAAGTATTGATGATCCAAAGGAAGAATATCTATAGCAGTGATATGATACATGATAGTGTTTTGGGATACTGGTGATTGGAGTGAGGCGACAT
The DNA here is from genome assembly GCF_963924675.1 of Phocoena phocoena. Lineage (NCBI taxonomy): Eukaryota > Metazoa > Chordata > Mammalia > Artiodactyla > Phocoenidae > Phocoena > Phocoena phocoena. Next base: position 70,483,905 of record NC_089219.1, on the reverse strand, counting down.
CCAAAATCCTGTGACATCGTCCTATACTTAATGGACTGGTCTAATACCTGAAACTTTCATTGATTAACAACCGACAATGTTTTATTATCAAAGAGTGAAATCAAATATTGTCTGTTATACTAAAAATAATTTGCTAAACAATAGTAGAAATGACAAACAACCATGGGAGAAAGAAGTCATTCAGTAAATATTTATTAAGAGCCTACTATATGCTAGGTTTTAGGGATATAATTGTGAAGACAGACAGTGTCCCTGATCTCTCAGTTTACCCACTTTGGGACAAAGACAAACAAACAAAAAATTATAAGAAATGAGAGATAAAAAGGAAGGTATGGGGAAATATGATAAGCATTTAAAGAATACCTTTCCTAACCTAGTGAGATTTTAGAAAGTTTCCTTAAAGAAATGGATTAAACTGATGAAATTAAATTTAAGAACTAAAAAATAAGACTTACAGTTGAATATGATGCAATAAAGTCATTCTGTTTCACTTCTTTCTTTAATGCCAAATAAAAATAACAATAAGAAAACTAACAAGAAAAATGTTAAAAATTCATCACCAACAATGAAATCAGGAGCTAGTCACAACCGTAAACCTCTATCTACAAGAAACAGTTGTCAAATACTACAAAAGACCAAACTAAGGACAGGCTCAGGTAGAAAAAAATAGACTCTACAAATCTTAAGTAAGTGCGGTATTTTGAAATTGGCGATACAAAAGGGGTGACTGAATACCTTGTCTGGATCATCAGCGTCCTTGGCATGAGTCATGAAATTGCAGATCAGCACAGAAATATCTTCTAGTTGCAAGGGGTGACGTGGCCAGTTGTAGGGAGAGTTCCCAGAGAGGCTTGCAGATTTCTGCTTTCCTCAAAGAGGAAAACAAAATTGTGGAGAATTCAGCACATTTGTTGAGAAAATGCTCTGAAAGAAGAAGAAAAGAAACATATAAATATAGAAAATTAGTAAGAAAGGGGATGAAAAATCAGAAAAAGAATATTAAAAGAATAACAGTCTAACTCAACCCTCTGTAAATAAAATTTACTTCATAAACTGTAAGAAACAAATATTTGTCTAAGAAAATACAAATTTCCATAATTGTTTACCAAAGCAGTAGAATACCTAAACTGACCCACATGTATATCTAATGCTTTAAAATGTTTGCTAGACCACAGGTCAAAAGAAAAGAAACCCACCACACCTTTTTTCTAAAGAAAGCATGACATTAATGTAAACCTGGGTAAGGTAATTTTAAAAATAAAGAAAAAAATAACTGCAGACCAATTAAATCATGAATACCTAAGAAGGTAAAGAAAAATAATTATAAGTTTATTTCAATAGATTTTGAGAAGAAATTTTAAAACTTTTAATATTTATCCTTCATTAAGACTTCTAAATAAACTACAAATAAACAAGTATTCCTTAACATCAAGTAGGTTCACATAGAATAATAATAGTGGAACTGATTATAATACTGATAACATGTTGGTTAAGTGCTTACTATTGTGCCTGGCACTTCT